>NC_051861.1:8812186-8884935 GCF_015732765.1 Culex quinquefasciatus
TTTCCTACTCTTTAGCAGAATGGCTCTCTCAAACTTCTCTAACAAAGCATTCAAAAGAAGTAAACGAAGCTCAAATAGATTTATTTTATGGCTCACTGCATGTTCGGCTGAATCTTGAGAAGAGAAAAAGGAAAAAACTGCACTAAAAGCGTGCGAAATCGTTGCTAATAAAAGTCGCTTCGCGAACATCGTTTCAAATGCTCGATAAATTTACTTATGGTGTTGGTTGAAGAAAATGATCGTAAAATAGCTTTATTAAAAATTTTCAAACATTTTCAAGTAAAGATTTTTTTCGATTTTTTCGAGAAAAAAATAAAATTATAATAATAATTGAAAAAAAAGCCAATCTTCCTCAAAGTGGATTACTCTTCCACTTTCAATTTCCCGCTGCATCTTTTGTGATTGCTTCCAGCAGTGTCTTCCACAAACAACGTCGGAAAACGAGCTGCACAAAATTGAGAGCGAATGAAAAAGAAAACTGCAAGTAAATAAATTAGTGCGCTGCAAAACCAAACGCTTTCTGCTGCTGCTGCACCGGGGAAGGCATCTACTCCTTGGGTTATCTAATGAACAGGATCGTTTAACTGGATTCAGTACATCGGAGGGAAACCAAATTTATGCACCTTCGTGGTTCTTAAAAATAACGCTTTCCCCTGAAATGCTGTCAGAGGAAGTTTAGCAGCGAAGATTTAGCTTTCTGTTGTTCTGGTTAAGTAAAAAATAGAGTTTTTTTTGTTGAGAATTTTGTTTGTTTTCGACCATTTCAAACATGTTTTAAATCGATTGATGAGGAGGTCAAGATAATTGCAACTTTCGTTCTTAAAGATGTTGAAAGGTGGTTAGTGCCTTCCTCACTTTAATATAGGGTAATTCTCTACCAACTCACACGAAATCGGGAAAAGTTGCCCCGACCCCTCTTCGATTTGCGTGAAACTTTGTCATAAGGAGTAACTTTTGTTCCTGATCACGAATCCGAGGTCCGTTTTTTGATATCTCGTGACGGAGGGGCGGTACGACCCCTTCCATTTTTGAACATGCGATAAAAGAGGTGTTTTTCAATAATTTGCAGCCTGAAACGGTAATGAGATAAAAATTTGGTGTCAAAAGGACTTTTATGTAAAATTAGACGCCCGATTTGATAGCGTACTCAGAATTCCGAAAAAAACGTATTTTTCATCGAAAAAAACACTAAAAAAGTTTTAAAAATTCTCACATTTTCCGTTACTTGACTGTAAAATTTTTTGAAACATGTCATTTTATGGGAAATTTATTATACATTTCGAATCTTCACTGACCTAGAAGGGTCATTTTTTCATTTAGAACAAAAATTTTTATTTTAAAATTTCGTTTTTTTTCTAACTTTGCAGGGTTATTTTTTAGAGTGTAACAATGTTCTACAAAGTTGTAGAGCAGACAATTACAAAAATTTTGATATATAGACATAAGGGGTTTGCTAATAAACATCACGAGTTATCATGATTTTACGAAAAAACGTTTTGAAAAAGTTTCTTTTTGCGTTTCTCTTTGTTTCGTCGTCCGTGTCTGTCGTGAGTGACCATGTACGACGATGATTAACGACGACGAACATTTTCAAAACTTTTGTCTCGTAAAATCGCGATCACTCGTGATGTTTTTAAGCAAACCCCTTATGTCTATACATCAAAATTTTTGTAATTGTCTGCTCTACAACTTTGTAGGACATTGTTACACTCTAAAAAATAACCCTGCAAAGTTAGAAAAATCACGAAATTTTAAAATGAAAATTTTTGTTCAAAATGAAAAAATGACCCTTCTGGGTCAATGTAGATTCGAAAAGTACATTAAATTTCCCATAAAATGACATGTTCCAAAAATTTTTACAGTCGAGTAACGGAAAATGGGAGAATTTTTAAAACTTTTTTAGTGTTTTTTTCGATGAAAAAATCTTAAACCTTTTGGACTCGTTGGATAGGTCTTTTGATTTCCCGAGTAGACGGAAATAACTTGGGAATAAAATTTTTTTATATTTGAAAATGATCGGTCCATAACATTTTATGTTATTTATTACAAGACTTGTTATTCGTCGTTGAATTTTATGTAATTGGATTGTTATTGTAACAACAGAATTTTTTTTAGTTATTCTTCGATCTAATCTTTGTTATTTTTTTTTGTTATTTTAACAACTATTCGAATCATCCCAATATTGGTTGAAAAGCAAAACAACTTTGGAATAACATTTTTTGTTACGGAAGAATACTACGAACTGGGATGATCGGATTAGTTACAATAACAATCCACTAACAATAAAATCATGGCGGCGAATATCAAATTTTGTTATAAATAACACAAAATGTGGCTTATTCCCGAGCAGACGGAAATTACTCGGGAATAACATTTTTCAAGATTCGAAAATACTAGATGGTCAATAACATTTTATGTTATTTATAACAAGATTTGTTATTCGTCGTAATGCATTTATTGTAATAACAGACTAACAACATTTTAAGTTATTCTTCGAACAAATCTTCGTTACTTTTTTTTTATTTTTTAACAACTAATCCGATCATTCCAAAAACAGTTAGAGGTATTCTTAAAAAACAAAAAAAATATTCCAAAGATGTTTTGGCTTTCAACCAATTACAGAACAATCACAAATTTTTTTATCATAACAAAAACTGTTATTAAACCTCTAAGACCCATTCTCTGAGATTTCGGTCATTCGATTTTTTTTTGTATTTTTTAATCCGACTGAAACTTTTTTGGTGCCTTCGGTATGCCCAAAGAAGCCATTTTGCATCATTAGTTCGTTCATATAATTTTCCATACAAATTTGGCAGCTGTCCATACAAAAATGAAATGTGAAAATTCAAAAATCTGTATGTTTTGAAGGATTTTTTTGATCGATTTGATATCTTCGGCAAAGTTGTAGGTATGGATATTGACTACACTGAAAAAAAATGGTACACAGTGAAACAAATTTGGTGATTTTTAATTTCACCTTTTGTCACTAAAAATTGATTTGCCAAAAAACAAAATTTTTATTTTTTTATTTTTTGATATGTTTAAGAGGACATTATATGCCAACTTTTCTGAAATTTCCAGAATGGGCAAAAAATCTTTGACCGAGTTATGATTTTTTGAATCAATGCAGAATTTTACAAAAAATCGAAATATTGGTCGCAAAAAATTTTTCGATGTAAAATTTGCAATCAAAAGTACTTCAGTGAATTTTTGATAAAGTGCACCGTTTTCAAGTTATAGCCATTTTTAGGTTTTTTATTTAAAAAAGTCGCAGTTTTTAATTGCTTAAATTAGTGCCCATGTTTGCCCACCTTTAAACAAAATATTTTTGAAAAGCTGAGAAAATTCTCTATTATTTTTTGTTGATACCATCCTTAGTTGCTGAGATATTGCCATGCAACGGTTTAAAAACAGGAAAATTGATGTTTTCTAAGTCCCACCCAAACAACCCGATTTTCCGATCTTTTCGAAAACAGTATTAAAAAAAAATGTAAATCAAGACTAACACTTCAAAAGGGCGTAATATTAAATGTTTGGCCCGTTTGAAATGTTAGTCTTGATTTTAAATTTTTGAAAATATTTTTTTCGAAAAGATCGAAAAATTTCACGAATGTTTCATATTTTAACATTGTAAATCGGACCATTAGTTGCTGAGACATCGACATTAGAAAATGGTGGGTTGTTTGGGTGAGACTTGGAAAACATCAATTTTCCTGTTTTTAAACCTTTGCATGGCAATATCTCAGCAACTAAGGGTCGTATCAGCAATGTTCAAAAAAGCAAAATATAGAGAATTTTCCAAGCTTTTTTAAAAAAAATGCAAAGGTGGGCAGACATGGGCACTAATTTTAAAAATGAAAAACTGCGATTATTTTCAAAACTTACCTTAAAATGGATTTAACTTGAAAACGGTGCACTTTATTAAAAGTTTTCACTAAGGCTGGTAAAAATATTTTTGAAAGTTTTTGTCACCCCCCCCCCCCCTTCAAAATTTGCCCGAAAAATCAGGGGGCAAAAAAATATTTTTACAATAAACTTCAAAATTTTAATGAAAATTCAAGTGCAACCAGCTGAAATCAAATTAAAATACATTCTCCTGCGTTTAAAATCATTTTTAGCATGTTTGGGTTTATTAAAAAATCTTAAGATTTTTTGAAAATTTTCGATGCAAAATCTTTTTTTTCGATACAATTTTTGTTTTCGTCAGATCTTAGATTTTTTGAAAACTAATGATTGCAAAACAACTGAACTAGTGTAAAATGCATTTCAAAACACTTTTTTCATTTAAATGTGAAGACTATGGCTTGTTATTTAAATTTTTTTTTTTTTTTGAACTTTGAAACTTCAATTTTCCTGTTTTGTTTTTCTTCAAGCCGCTGTTTCCCTGCAACCCGAGGTCCAATCTTCAATGTCTCTGAGACAATTTTATAGCAAATTTTCTGAACTTTAAAAAAAATGAAACGGTCACTCATGGAAACTATTTAAAAAAAAACGCAAAACTGCGCTAAATCAAACTTTCGGTCGCTATATCTTGAAAACAGAGCCCTTTATCAAAAAAATCTGTAAAGTGCTTTTCGATTGCAAATTCTATTTTGCATCTAAAAATAACGTCAAATTTGTTTTAGCATAAAACTTTGATTTATCAAAAAACCACTACTTTTTTTAAATTCATAACTCGGCGGCAGATTTTTTGACCATATTTCTCCATGGCTCAAAAGTTGCCGGTTTTGTCCCCTAAAACATATCAAAAAATCTCGAAAATCAAAATATACGTATTTTGGGAAATTGAGTTTTTGTGAAAAAAAAAGTTGATTAAAAAATCTGATTTTTTTTTTCCATGTACCTATTTTTTCTCAATAGTCCTCAACAATACCTACAACTTTGCCCAAGACCCCAAAATGATCAGAAAATTTACTCAAAAGTTACAGCTGTTTGAATATTTACGTACCATTTTTGTATGGACAGCAGCCTAAATTGTATGGAGACTTGTATGGGTGAACCAATGACACAAAATAGCTTCTTTGGTCATAGGGATGGTCCCCACAGAGTTTGAGCCAAATAAAAAAAAATACAAATAAAATCCATTTCTGGTGGTATAAATGCAAGGACACAACATTTACTCAAGATGGGACAGAAATGTTCAATGTTAGGAGATTTAAGCTTATCCTTATAAGAATTCAATCAAGCTTTATAATTCAAATGATATCTTTTCGTAGCGATAAACAATTCAAAGGGTAAGGATCGATTTTCTATTAAAACCAGGACAATGTAAATTACATCGAAACCCCATTTCTAAAGCCTCTGCCTGTGGGGCCTGTCAACAGTAGCTAATTCCGATATCCAATAGAGAGTATACCTTTCCGCAACTGTTGAAATCCCGCCAGCTCTAATAGGATTTGCTTTCAAAGCATAATTGCACTTTGAAAAGCCCGTTTGTTTCACCTCTCTTCCTCCTCAACCGCCATCTCCCACCCAAACATGGGGAAAATTAATAATGCATCAAAATCTCACGTGATAAACCTCAATTTTCTCGCCTCAATTCCATTATTCAAAACTTGTTCAATGGCGCAGTCCTCTATCGGTATAACCCCGAACATCATCATCATCACCGGCACCGTTGGCAACACTGCCAGCCAGTGTCACCTGAATGTCATGGCCATGGAAGGGGAGTAGGTCGACAGTTGAGTGGGTTATAACTCACACCTTTTTATGCTGCTCCCGTCACCCACCGAGGACATTAGTTTACACTCAGTTACATCAATTTGATTTGTTTTTAGATATGATTTACATAATTTTTAAACAAACTTTTTGTTTTTATCTACACTTGAAAATAAATGTTGAAAAATATTTATGTAAGGTTTTTTTTTTTTATATTGAAACAAAGTGTAACAAACCATCGAAAGTCACCACATCCTTCCCCCCGTTCAACTCACCCCCTCCGTACATACACTAGAAAAGCTCAACTTTCACATGATTTACTTATCGCAAAGGGGACATCAATGTAATAAAGTTCGATTAGGTATCGAACCCTGCCTAGAAAGCTTTTGCGAGAGGTGAGGCAAATTGAAAAACTTTTCACTTCGGGTGGCGCCACCCCTGGGACGAATCCCCCACCCCTTTTTTTTTTGGAGCTTACGAGAAGGAAACAGCAGCAAGGGAGGTGGGTGACTGACTATTGGTTCCATAACTCCTTTTGTTGGAGGCTTTCGGAGGATATGAAAAACAGCTCCGGTGGTATCAGGCGCCAGGTTGGCTGACGGTTGGTGTTAATAGTGGGTTTTTTTTAAAGAATGTTTTGAATTGAGAAGAAATATGTTTTACCTAAGTTCAATTCAAATTCTAGGTATTGCAATTAATCTAAAATTATGCATTTTCACATTTTGCCCAAATTTTGTCGCTTATGATTTCAATCGAAATACTTATTGAATGTTTGTAAGGCCGATGCAAATATTTTTCAAAGGTCGAGGGCGAGGGTAAAACATATTTGAAATTACAAACCAGAATTTCAAAATTACAATAATAAAACCATTGGAAAATGCATCAACCATAAGTCTAGTTTAGAGCATCCAATATACTGGGGTTACAAAATTTCCGGGAAACGGGAAATTTTCAACAAATTTCTCGGAAAATCTGGAATTTATCTAAAATCATTCTGATCCCGTTTCTGATTGAAATCATGCAACAAAAATGTATGAAACAGCAAACTTAATGATTGAAATCAGTTTTAAGAACTTAACAATAAATATTTAATAAATATACAACCATAAAATTGCTTTTAAATTTATCCAGCACAAGAGAATTTCTTCTGAATAAATAGATAATCATTGAATTTGCCTTAAAAATCTAGCTTCTCGTGCTTGTTGACTTGATTCACTGTTTCATGAAATTACAACTCAATTTTTTTTTCTCGAAAATATTTGCATTCTTTTGGCACCTGAGCAATTCTCTACCAAAACCGGAAATGGATTTTATTTATATTTTTTGATTTGGCTCAAACTTTGTGGGGTCGTTCCCTAAAACCAAATAAACTATTTTGTGTGATTGGTTCATCCATACAAGTCTCCATACAATTTTGGCTGCTGTTCATACAAAAATGGTATGTAAATATTCAAAAAGCTGTAACTTTTGAGTGAATTTACTGATCACTTTCGTGTCTTCGTGTCTTGTAGGTATTGTTGAGGACTTTTGAGAAAAAATAGGTACACGGAAAAAATTGCAGAAAATTTAAAAAAACTTAATTTTTTAAATAAAACAGAATTTCCTGAAAATCACATTTTTGGATATTCGAGATTTTTTGATATGTTTTAGGGGACAAAAATCCGCAACTTTTAAGCCATAGAAAAACAAGGTAAAAAAATTTGCTGCCGAGTTATGAATTTTTGAAAAAATAATGATTTTTGGAAAAAATCGAAGTTTTATGCAAAAACAAGTTTGACATTATTTTTTAATGCATAATTGAATTTGCAATCGAAAAATACCCAACAGATTTTTGATAAAGGGCTCCGTTTTCCAGACATAGCCATCGAAAGTTTGATTTCAGCGAAATATTTGCAGTTTTTCAATTTTTAAAAATAGTGACCATGAGTGACATTTCTAAAAATATTTTTTTTGAAAAGTTCAGAAAATTTGCTATAAAATTGTCTAAGAGACATTGAAGATTGGACCTCGGGTTGCTGAGATAGAGCCGCTTTAAGAAAAAGAAACACGAAAATTGAAGTTTTCTTAATCTCACCAAAACAACCCACCATTATCTTATGACCATATCACAGCAAATAATGATCCGATTTTCAATTTTAATGCATGAAAAATCCGTGAAATTTTCCGGTCTTATCAAAAAAAATATTTGGATTATTTTTAAATCAAGACTAGCATTTTAAATGGGCGTAATATTCAATGTTTGGTACTTTTTTTCCGTGTACCTATTTTTTTCTCAAACGTCCTCAACAATACCTACAACTTTGCCGAAGACACCAAATTGATCAGAAAATTCACTCAAAAGTTACAGCTGTTTGAATATTTACATACCGTTTTTGTATGGACAGCAGCCAAAATTGTATGGAAACTTGTATGGGTGAACCAATGAGGCAAAATAGCTTATTTGGTCATAGGGAAGGCCCCTACAAAGTTTAAGTCAAATAAAAAAATAAAAAAATAAAAATGATCGAAATCGGCCGATTTCGAAGAGAGTTGCTCACCGTTCATGTGAAACGAAGTTGTTTTATTGTTTGTTTATGGTTTAACCTAATAAATGGCTTAGGTTGAATGTTTTTTTATAGTGTACAAAGTGGTTTTAATTAAAAATTACTTGCTATTTTTCATATTTCATCATAAATCATAAATACATATTGACAATAATTTTAAATAAAATTTGAACCAGGCTCATTTGGATTGAAAAACAATAATTTTGTTTAAAATTGGATTGAAGATTGTTTGAATCAGATTATACCATATAATTTTGTTCTAATTCAAATTATTGAATAATTTAAAACAGCGGTGATTCCTCACTTATTATGAAAATGTATTCTTTTAGACCTTACATAGGCATCTGAATTTTCCGAGTTTTCAATTACCTGAATAGACGCACTACGACTATTAGTCTTAAATCTAAAATTTAATGAAAATAAAAAAAAATCGGAATTTTTTACAGATTTTTCATTTTTTAACAATGAAAATAAGACCATTAGATTCTGAAATATTGGTTCTAGAAAATAAAAGGCTGTTTGGATGAGACCTGGAAAAAAATAACGGGTGAAAAAACGGATGTTTTGTTGCCATCAGTTTCTTCCTATCAAAAGTATTATTTTTTATGTAAAAAATCACGAGGAATCGATTAGTGACATTTTCATTGAATGAATATCAATGCAAAGGCTTAATTTGCCCCATTTACCCCCTTTTCATGTTTTTTTCTATTATATCTTGAATTGCCATGATTTCGCCTTTTGCCGCAAATTTTAGTGTTCCCCATCGGTTCCTCGTGATTTATGCATAATTTTTTTTTTTAATTATTATTCTACGGCAATTCAAGATATTAAAGAAAACACATAAAAGGGGGGGGTAAACGGATCCTTGCCGTCATTTGCCGCCATTGAGAATGTCTCCAATCGATCGAGATTTTTTTTACATAAGAGCAATTCTCTACGGAATCCTTTTTTTTTCTTTCTTCAATTATAATTTTTGTATTTTTTTATCCGACTGAAACTTTTTTGGTGCCTTCGGTATGCCCAAAGAAGCCATTTTGCATCATTAGTTTGTCCATATAATTTTCCATACAAAGATGGCAGCTGTCCATACAAAAATTATGTATGAAAATTCAAAAATCGGTATCTTTTGAAGAAATTTTTGATCGATTCGGTGTCTTCGGCAAAGTTGTAGGTATGGATACGGACTACACTGGAAAAAAAATGATACACGGTAAAAAAATTTGGTGATTTTAAGTTTAACTTTTTGTCACTGAATCTTGATTTGCAAAAAAACACGATTTTTATTTTATTTTTTTTTTGGTATGTTTTAGAGGACATTAAATGCCAACTTTTCAGAAATTTCCAGAATGGGCAAAAATTCTTTGACCGGGTTATGATTTTTTTAACCAATTCTGATTTTTTTCAAAAGATCGAAATATTGGTCGCGAAAATTTTTCAACTTCATTTTTCGATGTAAAATTGAATTTGCAATCAAAAAGTACTTTAGTGAAATTTTGATAAAGTGCACCGTTTTCAAGTAATAGCCATTTTTATGTAACTTTTTTGAAAATAGTCGCAGTTTTTAATTTTTTTAAATTAGTGCACATGTTTGCCCACCTTTGAAAAAATAAATTTTTAAAAGCTAAAAAATTCTCTATATTTTGCTGCTTCGGACTTTGTTGATACAACCCATAGTTGCTGAGAGATTGCAATGCAAAGGTTTAAAAACAGGAAAATTGATGTTTTCAAAGTTTCACACAAACAGCCCACCATTTTTCAATGTCGATATCTCAAAAACTTATGGTCCGATTTACAATGTTGAAGTATGAAACATTTGTGAAATTTTCCGATCTTTTCGAAAAAAATATTTTCAAAATTTTCAAATAAAGACTAACATTTTAAAAGGACGTAATACTGAATGTTTGAGCGTAATACTAAATGTTTGATTCAAAAATTCATAACTCTCTCAAAGATGTTTTGCACAACCTGGAAATTTCTGAAAAGTTGGCATTTTATGTCCTCTAAAACATATCAAAAAATAAAAAAAATATAAAAATAGTGTTTTTTGCAAATCAAGTTTTAGTGATAAAAAGTTAAATAAAAAAATCACCAAATCGATCAAAAATTTCCTTCAAAAGATACAGATTTTTGAATTTTCATACACCATTTTTGTATAGACAGCTGCCAAATTTGTATGGAAAATTTTATGGACAAACTAATGATGCAAAATGGCTTCTGTGGGCATACCGAAGGCACCAAAAAAGTTTCAGTCGGATTAAAAAATACAAAAAAATCGAATGACTGAAATCCTAGAGAACTGCTCATAAAATAATCAACTTAAGAAGTGCGGCAAACTACGGCATTTGAAGATGTTCGAGAAAAACACCCCAAAAAATGATAAGCGAGGTAAAATAGACCACTTCCCTTCATTTGCCGCTAATAAGAGTATCACCAATCGATTTCTCGTTATTGTTTACATTAAAAATGAAACTTTTGATAGACAGAAACATCAAAAGATTCGTTTTTTCTTCCGTTTTCGCTCACTGTACAGTGTTTCGAAAAATGTATCAGGGTCCTTTTTTATCATTCTTAACATTTTAAATCAAAATAGTGCATACTGCAGCATTTTTTTGTTATTTGTTATTTGAAATTTATTTGAGTCAAAACTTTTGACACATTAAGTTGCCTCTTAATAGCTAGTTGGTTAAATTTTGTGTGAAAAACACTCAGAAAATCGTTTTTTCAATATAAAAAATGCAAATCGGCAAAATATAATAATAGGCCAAATTAAAAAAAAAGTACCCAGGCAGACGGTAATAACAAAATTCATGCCTTTCCAATAACAAATATTGTTAAAATAACAAAAAGTGTTATGGATTCTTCTTGAAAAATAAATTTTTGCATAAGGGTTTAATAACAGTTTATGTTGTCATAAAAAAATTGTTATGGGTCTGATATTGGTTGACAGCCAAAACAACTTTGGAATAACATTTTTTGTTATGGAAGAATACCTCCAACTGTTGGGATGATCGGATTAATTGTTAAAATAACAAAACATAATAATAATGTTTTTACAATAACAATCCAATAACAAAACCATCATAACGACGAATAACAATTTTTGTTATAAATAACATAAAATGTTATTGGCCTAGTATTTTCAAATATCAAAAAATGTTAGTCCTACGTTATTTCCGTCTGCTCGGGTGAACAAAAACTGAACAAGTTAAACGCAAATAAAAATATTTAAAAAGATAAAGGAACACATTATTCAAGAAGAATTTTAGTTTTTCGAATCATGTTTAAAAATTAAGTTTCAATTCCACCGCTATTCCACGAATCCCCAGCTCCTTCCCAAAAGAATCAATGTCATCAGAGTAAAAAAAAAAAAAAAAACAATTGATAGTGAGCACGCGGAGAGGGTTTTTCCCAGGCAGCCGAGTCAGCCCTGGTTGAAAGGAAAACTTTTCAGCTTCCGTCGCATTATTCGATGCAAATTTATGAGTGCCGGCTGGTGGTGGATGGAGTCGCGCGAATACCAACACATCGATAAAAAGAGGGGGAAGGGGGCCTTCTCGTCCTCGAGAGTGGCCCTGCAACTTCCGGTTCGCTCGTGTGTGTGTTTGTGAGAGGGGGCACGATATAGTTTTACTTCGGCACGAAAGTGAATATTACGGTGATTGTTGGTGTGGAACTACTCAAGTGGTTATGTGTATGTGTGTGTGTGTGTGGACTGCAGGAAGAGTGTCGCCTTCCGGTGCTGAACTTGCTTTGCAAAGGGCTTTTGTGTAATTATGCGACGAACGGAGGCAGTCCAAAGAACGAAGAAAATTTAAATTAAATAAATAATTTACTGCGCTTGTGACACTGACTTTTAATTATTTTTTGATCTTATTAAAAGAAAATAAAAGTTGCCCAGAAAAACAAAAAAAAATCTGCGGTGATTAATAACAGCTTTTGAAAAAAAAATGTAAATTAACAGTTTTTGCGAAAGAAATACATAAACATGCAAGGGTGATGATGGCTGTTTTTTTTTTCAATACATTATATCCTATAAGGTAAGCAAACGTTCTGTTCAGAATTCAACTTCTAAAGAGTATTATGGGTATTGTGAATGAAACGAAACGCGCACCCGTTAAAATGTTTGTTTAGCCAACCAACGTACAAATCAAAAAGTTTTCATTCAAATTATATTATGAAATTTACAGGTTGATTTTTTTTGTAGATTGATTGATTGCAATTAAGTGTTGCTTTTCACTGTGTAAGATTCCCACAATGCACCTTTCAGTGCAATAACAATTTAAAATGCAGAATTCAAACCATTTTGCCCCCCTTTGGCCAAAATTGTTCACACTTTCAGCGAGTGAAATACCAGGAACATTTTGTAGTGCTTGCTGAAAGCAAAAAAAAAAAGCTGAAACCTCCGTCAAACAAAACTCATTTTCCGCACGCACATTTCCCACATTGAGCAATTATGGTGGCTGGCTGGCCGATTGTTTGGAGCACATTCAAGCGAGCGACTGTAATCACTGGAAAGTGCATTGTTTTCAGGTCAGTGGAAGTCCTGCGCCCCGTAACTCCGGCAATAAACAAGCCATTATTTATGCTCTTGTGGGTGGTCCCCTTTTATCGGGAGTTTGATTTTTTTTTTTTGAATGTGCACTCGTTGGTAGGGGCTTTGTTTTTAGGTTGTTGGAAGCCGCGTCGACTAATTGCAATATTGAAAAAGGTGCAGTTTTAGGAAACGGTAATAATGGCTTTCAATTGAATTGGTGAGAGATGGTTTACATCAAGGTATTGGATGAATCCTGGAGCAATAAAAAATAAATCCATGTTGAAAAATTGATATGCCTTTATTATTGGTAAGTTCTTGATCACTTTTTTTAAGTAAAATAATTGCAAATTTTAGAAATAGTACTTAAATTAAAAACTAACTTAATCCACCTATGTGGTTGGAGCCTTCCTCACAACAATGGCTGGACTCAATGGAAAGGTCTTTTGATAATCTAACCAACGATGGATCGGATGATGGACCCGGACTTTGTTTACATACATTTAAGTGAGATCCGGCTTCAGAAAGTACATAAATGTCACTTAAGTGGCCATATCTCGAGACAGGGTTGCCAGATCTTCAATGTTTTGGACTCGTTGGAAAGGTCTTTTGATAACCTAACCAACGATGGGTCGGATGATGGACCCGGACATAGTTTACATACAGTTAAGTGAGATCCAAATATATGTGAAAACACATTTTTATACATAACTTTTGAACTACTTATCGAAACTTCAATCTGTATAAAACTCGATCTATGGGACCCTAAACCAAGTCGAATGCAACAAGTTCGGGTCAAATCGGTTCAGCCAGTGCCGAGAAACATGAGCTAGTTTGTTGGTCACATACATACATACACACACACATACACACACACATACACACACACATACACACAGACATTTGTTCAGTTTTCGATTCTGAGTGGATATGTATACATGAAGGTGGGTCTACGACGTTTTTATACGAAGTTCATTTTTAGAGCAGGATTATAGCCTTACCTCAGTGAGGAAGGCAAAAAAAACTGGTTATTTCTGTAAATTATTCAAATTGATGTTTTAAGATTTGAAAAAAGTAACACCAAAAAAGTCCTACATTTTTTTAGAGTCGTTTTGTAACATCTTAGGTTATTTTCACAAAAAATTTGACAAAAAAAAAATCATGGGCTAACCTTTAATTTTTTTTTTCAACTTAACAGTCAAAAAATCTCATGAAAGTGGCAAGTTTTATTCTCTCAGTGTATATTTTTTGATGCCCGTGAAATTTCCTACAAGTTTGTCTTTGACCAATTTTTGATACGATGCAGCGGCTTTGGGATACAGCAATATTAAAATTAAGAAATACAAAAATATTTAAAATACTTACGCCTATAGAGCGTCCAATTCACCGGGGTTATCGAATTCCCGAGACACAGGAAAATTTTAACAAATTTCCCGGGAAATTTGAAATTTATCGAAAATTGCTCTAGTTAGCTCATGTGCTATATAGATTTTCAACTTTTAACTAGAATTTTTCGAACACTTTTAAGCAAATTAAACAAATTTTTCTTGCACAACCCTCTCTGAGACATTTAAAAACAAAAACGTAAAAAAACTTAATTTTGATTTTGGAGGAAAGCGGTTGCATATTTTTAAATAATATAACAACAATTTTCGTTTAAAATACTAATCAGAATTATAAAAATATTATTGTTTATCCATAATATCGTTATTTCTGTTGCTTCGGAAACTAATATTATCTGAGAAAATTACTTGATACTAAATTTTACGACGAGCCGATTAGTTCAATAAGAACAGTAAATTGAATTAAATATCATAACATGTAGTTTTTTTATTAACTTAATGTTGTAAATTTACAAGAATGTGTCAAAAAGTTAGGAAAATGAGCATGAGCATGAGAGACCACCCATGATTGTCCTTCTCCGTTGCTGAACAGGACCATAATATTCTATCAGCACAACCGGTCACACGCTTCAACGATCAAATAATGTTTCCCTTATCAACAGCATGCATGAATGAGCTGAAAAGATAAAACATCACGATCATAACACTAGAGCCGTTGCCAATAGGAAACCGTCGTTGGCTACCAACGGCGCCCGCCATGTCAGTTTGTAGATCTCGAGGGGATGGGACGGGAATGTTAGTAAGTACAGGCTGCTACCAAGGATGGGTTCTATACGATATCCACACCCCTGCGTGTGTCGGAAAACTACTTCTACTTGGGATTTTGTTAGTGAGAAAGGGTAATGGCCAGGATTCTTTATAGAGGATGATGATGTGGCCCAATAATCAATTAATTTTGTTCAATAGGGTGATGTATTATGTATTCACAAGGCAAACAATCGGATGTTGCGGATGAGACTATTCCCGGTTATTTGATGTTGATTTTAGCATAAATGATTCAATCTTAGACAGCTGGCTGCGGAAAGACAGAATCAAAATTATGTGTAATTAAAAGGAGAAATATTATACTCAGCGTAACACATTTACGTAGAGTTGACCTTAGACTATTTATACTTTTAAATTTTTATAAGATGAGCGACCAATTAATGACTGATAAATAATAATGTTATCTGAAGGACTTGAACAATCGCGTTGAAACAAGATTTGTCACTGTGCTAAAATGGTAAAAGATAATTTCGCGGAAAACAAATGATCGAATATAATTTTTATTTTGCTAACGCAAATTAAAACGAATCGTACCATGAAACAATTGCAAATCATAGAGCAATGAAACCTGACTATGACGTGTATCAAATACATGACTAACGAGAAAGACGATCGCGATTTTTGAACTTTACATTCTAACTGTATAGAAAAAATGCCGCGTCAACAAAATAGAATGGACAAACATACAGGTCATCGCAAAAAAAGACTGGCTCAGCTGTCATCGTGACAACTAGAGCCAGCACCTTCACACACTCATCCGAATAACGCACCGACGACGAACGACGAAAACGAAACGCGAAAAACACATGCGACTCGACTCAAGAATGGAAACACAGCAGAGCCAGCGAAAAAGCTGGACTTGTTGCGACGCGTTTCCTCTGGCAGAACTGGCTGAAATTTCTCTTTTTTTCACTTCCCCACACTTCTCCTATGTGTCAAAATGTTAGGAAAATGCTCGGGAAAATGTATACTTTCGTTTGAATTTCGAGATTTCCCGGAAAACCAGAATAATTTTTTTCTGAGAAATACCGGAAATTAATTTGTTCATATAATTTTTCATACAAAGTAGGCAGCTGCCCATACAAAAATGATATATATTCAGCCATTCCATTTGAAAAGAGCCTAAACCAAAAAAAAAGTTCTCCGATCGGACTCAAAATTTCTCTTGGCCAAAATAATTAAACTCGTAATTTTTTTGTTTGGCCATTAGGGTAACCTACATCGTGCTAGGGTGGTTCAAAAAATGGCGATTTTAGTCATTTTTCGCAAAAACCACTTTTTTCAACAAAAAAAATATCTTCGCGTCATTTCATCAGATGCTAGCTGTCTTAGACGCAAAAGAAAGATGATTATTTTGAATATTTGAGAAAAATAGTAAGAAGTTTCAAAAATCAAGCTTAACATTTGAAAAAGCCGTATGAAAACGTAACATGGCGTTTTGACCGTCTCTGGACCATAGCCTATGTCTGAAAATATTTTTATCGGATTCCTCGGAAATTTTTTTTTAATAAAAACTGAGTTTTTCGACGCGCCACGCGCAAAAACCGGAAAATGACGAAATCGACAAAAAATCTACTTTTTGCCTTCCTCACTGAGGTAAGGCTATAATCCTGCTCTAAAAATGAACTTTGTATAAAAACGTCGTATACATACCTTCATGTATACATATCGACTCAGAATCGAAAACTGAACAAATGTCTGTGTGTATGTGTGTGTGTATGTATGTATGTGACCAACAAACTAGCTCATGTTTCTCGGCACTGGCTGAACCGATTTGACCCAAACCTGTTGCATTCGACTTGGTTTAGGGTCCCATAGATCGAGTTTTATACAGATTGAAGTTTCGATAAGTAGTTCAAAAGTTATGTATAAAAATGTGTTTTCACATATATCCGGATCTCACTTAAATGTATGTAAACTATGTTCGGTTCCATCATCCGACCCATCGTTGGTTAGGTCATCAAAAGACCTTTCCAACGAGCCTAAAACATTGAAGATCTGGCAACCCTGTCTCGAGATATGCCCACTTAAGTGATATTAATGTACTTTTTGGAAGCCGGATCTCACTTAAATGTATGTAAACAATGTCCGGATCCACCATCCGACCCATCGTTGCTTAGCTTATCTAAAAACCTTCCCAACGAGTTCAAAAAATTTAAGATCTGTCAACCCTGTCTCGAGATATGTACACTAGCCTGTCCCATTTTGAGGTCATGTCGAGGAATTTCAGGTGCTCACTTCTTAAAGGATAGATTATGATGTTAGGAACAATGTTTTCTTAGACAAGAAAAAATAATAAAATACTTTCTCGCACCCCCTAGTCGATTTACTGAAAAAAGTCACTTTTTTGAACAAATTTTCTAAAATCGCTTGGAATCAATACAAAAACTGTTTCGATCAGGTGTATTATCTTCAAACGATAGGTTTTTGTCCATAGATTAAGATGCACTATCAATATTGGACCAAAATTTAAGTTTTTGGACTCTCCCAGGCGGATTTGTGTCGAAAAAATCGCATTTTTTCGAAACTTTTTTCAGAAATGTTCATTTAATTTAGGGTAGCCTATTTTTCCCAGTGAAACTAATAGATGCAGCTTGTAGGAAATTTCATGGCGAACATTTTTCCCTCTGAGAAAATGCAATTTCGACACTCCAGAGCCAAGATATTTGAGTTTTAGTGAGGAAAAAAGTGCCAATTTTCAAAATTTCTCAGAATTCAGAAGCAAGGCCTACTAATTACACGATATAGGAAGCATATGTCTCAAAGGTCAGGGTATGCTTTTTTATAGTAATTTTGGCCGCTGAATCCGAATCTGAAATCAAATTTCGTGTAAACAGTGATGTTTTGGAGCTACACCCTTTTGGAATGTTATTTGCGTGTTTAAGAGGCAGTTTTTGTAAATATTGCTCGGTTTGTTCTAGAGTTCGTATCGAGGTGCTCCGATTTGGATGAAACTTTCAGCGTTTGTTTGTCTATACATGAGATGAACTCATGCCAAATATGAGCCCTCTACGACAAAGGGAAGTGGGGTAAAACGGGCATTGAAGTTTGAGGTCCAAAAAATATATAAAATCTTAAAATTGCTCGCATTTCCGTAAAACTTCATCAATTCCAACTCTCTTAAATGCATTCGAAAGGTCTTTTGAAGCACTTCAAAATGAGCCATAGATATCCAGGATTGGTTTAACTTTTTCTCATAGCTTTTGCAAATTACTGTTAAAAATGTTTTTTTTTTAAAAACCTCAATATCTTTTTGC
Source organism: Culex quinquefasciatus (assembly GCF_015732765.1). Taxonomy (NCBI): domain Eukaryota; kingdom Metazoa; phylum Arthropoda; class Insecta; order Diptera; family Culicidae; genus Culex; species Culex quinquefasciatus. The sequence continues at coordinate 8,830,344 of NC_051861.1, forward strand.
AACAGCCTCCAACACCCATACTCCCAGAGGTCAAAAGATTGGTAGTTTCATAGACTATAAGCCTACGGAAATAACTTTTTGGCCAATGCAGTTTTTCTCATAGTTTTTCGATTTTTCTATAACAAACATTTTACAACGTTAGTTATTGTCCTGCATCCATACCGGCACTTTTTAGTCTCACTTTTGTCATATTCGAAATCCTCGGAAAATTCAAACTTCAATGCCAATCCTGGATGTCTATGGCTCATTTTGAAGTGCTTCAAAAGACCTTTGAATGCATCTATGAGAGTTGGAATTGATGAAGTTTTACTAAAATGCGAGCAATTTTAAGATTTTATATATTTTTTGGACCTCAAACTTCAATGCCCGTTTTACCCCACTTCCCTTTGTCGTATAGGGCTCATATTTGGCATGAGTTCATCTCATGTATAGACAAACAAACGCTGAAAGTTTCATCCAAATCGGAGCACCTCGATACGACCTCTAGAACAAACCGAGCAATATTTACAAAAACTGCCTCTTAAACACGCAAATAACATTCCAAAAGGGTGTAGCTCCAAAACATCACTGTTTACACGAAATTTGATTTCAGATTCGGATTCAGCGGCCAAACTTACTATAAAAAAGCATACCCTGACCTTTGAGACATATGCTTCCTATATCGTGTAATTAGTAGGCCTTGCTTCTGAATTCTGAGAAATTTTGAAAATTGGCACTTTTTTCCTCACTAAAACTCAAATATCTTGGCTCTGGAGTGTCGAAATTGCATTTTCTCAGAGGGAAAAATGTTCGCCATGAAATTTCCTACAAGCTGCATCTATTAGTTTCACTGGGAAAAATAGGCTACCCTTAAATGAACATTTCTGAAAAAAGTTTCGAAAAAATGCGATTTTTTCGACACAAATCCGCCTGGGAGAGTCCAAAAACTTAAATTTTGGTCCAATATTGATAGTGCATCTTAATCTATGGACAAAAACCTATCGTTTGAAGATAATACACACCTGATCGAAACAGTTTTTGTATTGATTCCAAGCGATTTTAGAAAATTTGTTCAAAAAAGTGACTTTTTTCAGTAAATCGACCAGGGGGTGCGAGAAAGTATTTTATTATTTTTTCTTGTCTAAGAAAACATTGTTCCTAACATCATAATCTATCATTTAAGAAGTGAGCACCTGAAATTCCTCGACATGACCTCAAAATGGGACAGGCTAATGTACACTTAAGTGATATTGATGTACTTTTTTGAAGCCGGATCTCACTTAAATGTATGTAAATTATGTCCGGATCCACCATCCAACCCATCGTTGCTTATATTATCAAAAAACTGTCCCAACGAGTTCAAAAAATTGAAGATCTGGCAACCCTGTCTCGAGATATGGTCACTTAAGTGACATTTATGTACTTTTTTGAAGCCGGATCTAATTTAAATGTATGTAAACTATGTCCGGATCCACTATCCGACCCATCGTTGGTTAGGTTATCAAAAGACCTTTTCAACAAGTCCAAAACATTGATGATCTGGCAACCCTGTCTCGAGGTATGGCCACTTAAGTGATATTCATGTACTTTTTTATTCTTGGTCTAAAAAATAGATGAAATGTTTGTACAATTCTATTACATCAGCCATTGTTGGAAATAAGTGAGGAAGGCTCCAACCACGTAGGTGGATTAAGTTAGTTTTTTCACTAAAACTGCGATAACATAAAAATTTCAGCAATGACCTATACATGTTAGGGTACCGTAAACCGGGGTGACTTTGATAGGATTTCAATTTGTTTTTAGAATATTTTCTAACAGGTAAGGTTTTTCTCAAGATTATTATTTTTAAAACATGTACTGGGGTAGACCACACAAGGTCCATGCACTATTTCGGAAAAAAAGTTTTTTAAATAATGTTTAGAAAAATAGTTACGCTAAAAATTCCTTGTTTTAATTCCGGGGTGACTTTGATAGTCATAGATTTTCTTGTTAAAATAATATTTAAGATGGTAAAACTTTATTTGTACGTTAAATGTATCATCACTAAAGTAGCTGATATAGTTTTTAAGAAAAAAAAACAATGTTTAGATTTAGTTAACTAAGTGTATAAGCTTTTAAGCAAAATACATATAAATTTTAGGTAAAATTGTTTAAAAGTCGGAAAAAGCCTGAAATTTGTTAAAACTAGTTTTGTTTATAAAATTATCGATTTATATTGCATTTTCTACTGAATTCGAAGCACGAATCTCAAGTTTTCACATTTTACATGAAATTCGTTCAACTTAAATTGCCTATAAATTGTGAGATTTTTTTTAATTGTGTTTCAAAAACACATATTATTTATTATTTACAAACCTTCTCTTAGAGGAAAATTGTCCAAAGAATCCGAAAATGCATTCCGTTTTCCGATTAAAAATCATGTTCATTGAGAAAATCATGACACTTTAAGAAGTTTAAAATAATGACTTTCATCAACATTTTTTTAACTATAGTTAACTAACTTTTTAAACTTGTCAAAATTTTATGAAAAGTTCTTCTTGAGGTACTTTGAACACTTCTCTACCACGGTCAGTATGTTTCTAATCCATTCCTTACGTATTTTAATTGTACTCTTCATTTTGCGGAAAAATCGCAAACCTATCAAAGTCACCCCGGCTATCAGAGTCACCCCGTTTTACGGTACCAAAAGTTGCGTATTTTAATTATTTTTTTTTGGGTAATGCACTTTTCACATGGAATTGCTGTATTAAAATTCAAAAATCTGTTTCTTTTGAAGGAATGTTTTGATCGATTTGGTGTCTTTGGAAAAGTTGTAGGTATGGAAAAAGACTACACAGAAAAAAATGATACACGATAAAAAATTGTTTTTATGTGTTTAAGGGGACATGCCAACATTTCAGAAATGTTGCAAAAAATGGGCAAAAAATCTTTGGCCGAGTCATTATTTTTTTAATCAATGCTGATTTTTCCAAAAAATCGAAATATTGGTCGCAAAAATTTTTCAACTTCATTTTTCGCTGTAAAGTCGAACTTGCGATTGAAAACTACTTTAGGGACATTTTGATAAAGTGCACCGTTTTCAAGTTTTAGCCATTTTAGCTAACTTTTATGGAAATAGTCGCAATTATTAATTTTTTAATAAGTGCACACGTTTGCCCACTTTTGAAAAAAAAAAATACTTTTGATAGGCTGATACATTTCCAGATCTTTTTGAAAACTATATTTTTATTATTTAAGCCTAACATTTCATAAGGGCCAAACTTTCAGTACTACGCCCATCAATTATCCTGTTTTTAAATCATTGCATGGCAATATCTCACCAAATTGGATTATACATCGAAAAATATAGTTGAAATGTTTTTTGGGGCCAATATTTCGATTTTTTGAAAACTATTGATTTAAAAAATTTATAACTCGGTCAAAGATGTTTGCACATCATGGAAATTTCTCAAAAGTTTCGCAAAAAATTAAAATACTGCAATTTTGCAAATCATGCTTTAGTAACATATTTTTTTCAGTGTAGTCCTTATTCATTCTAACTATTTAGCCAAAATGAATTTTCATGCATCATTTTCGTATGGACAGCTGCCAAATTTGTTTGGAAAATTATATGGACAAACGAATGATGCAAAATGGCTTCTTTGGGCATACCAAAGGCACTTTACAAAGTTTCTGTCGGATCAAAAAAAATAAAATAAAATAAAGTTTAAAAAACCTTTTGTTTTAGATAAGTGCTTCTCAGGTCTTTTTTTCATCAAAACTTAATTCTTTAGAAAATTGCACCGCTGATCACCACAACGAATCTCGGGTAGGTCCCGGAAACTGTCGGAACTGGTGGTCACTCCTCTCGGGAAGCAATTTGCGTGTTCGATGGCGGACTGATTGTTACATTGAGCGAAATTGGATTATTCCAGCCGGAGACACTAATGACAGCTCGTGGAGTTTCAATTGAGGGGGTGGTGCCAGACAGGGGAGGGGGAGGGGAAGCGTCTAACTAGTAGCAATGATTTGTTGCCAATTGATGGGTTCGAGCTTTCAGCCACCAGTGTGTTCTGTGCAGTGGCCTACATTTGCTAGGCAGAATTTAGTGAATTATAGGAATTCCGTGTGGCCAACAATGTTGCGCATTAATTAAATTCCTGTTTTATGCTTCCTGGAGTCTTGTTGCAGCGCTGGAATATCTAATAATCGATTTGCAATTAAAGCCCCTGTGGCCGAGGGACTTTTCATTTGGTTACGCAAACAATTATCGATGAAATTTGTTTCACAATAGCCAATGGCTTTCGCATGGCTGGGTTTCAAATAAAACGATTAATTATTGCGAGCATTTACATTAATGAGTATTACATTGCATTTGTGGGAACATTCGAAGTTGGTTTTGAATTACAGTGAGTTCCATTTTGCTGAACTGTATGAAATGAAGTTTATTCAATTTAAAAAAAAAATATAATGAAATATTTGCATCATAACTTTTGCATCATGATCTGAACAACCACATTCAGGGAAAACAAGCAAATGTTATTCAACCAACACGAACAGTCTCTCATCTGGTTCCAAAAGGATGAATGTTCAACTTTTCAAGGGGGCGTTTCCTCTCTTTTTTTCTCTGCACTGTCGAACTTTTCAACAATCCGACCAAAAAGCACTCGTCCCGATACTCGATACCCATGAAAAACGGCAACGCTATCTTACATTGACAAACAAAGTTGGGCGCAAAAAATCGGCTCAAAACAGGTTTCAATCCACCTAGCAGCCTTTCGAAAGGCAAAATCTACAGTTTGACGAAAAAGGTAAACATGTGAAACGTAAACTTCATCGAGTTTGATCAAATTTGAGCAGGCAACTCTATTAAACATTTTTGTTGTTGTTGAAACCGGAAACATGGTCGCTTTTAACGTTTCTTTATGCGCCCCCGTGTAGGCAACCCCGCAGCATGGTACACCACTTCTTACAAGCGGAACATACATTCAGGCGCATCGCGTTTAGAGTGCGGAAAAGCTGCCTCCACTTTCGGGTTTCCGGCACTCAATTATCGTGCAAAATATTTTTGGGGTGCTTTTTTTTTGAGTGAATTTGTGGAATTTTCAAATTTAGAGCACACTTTAAACAATAACGCGGTAAATTAAGCTCACGAAACTTTTCATCCCACTGCAGCTTCAAATTCTCGGTGGGAAATTAATCACATGTTTATTGTTCCCCGCTGCCGGTAGCAACAAACGTCATTCTAGAGACGGAGGGGGAAAAACTAACGCGCGCGCGCAGCACACAACTTTGTCGTCAGTTGAATTCATATTTCCGAAAGCTTCAAAATTTGGGCAACCCAAAAAGTCACTCCCGCGCAGCGGCGCCTTTTTTTCAACACGTACCCGAAAATGCTAGTCGCCATCATACGCGGTGACGGTCATAAAACATAATCTAACTCTGGCGAAAAGTTTTCGTATATTTTGATTAATTTAGTTTTTCGCTGTTGCTCTATTTTTGAAAGTCTCCAGTGGGACACTTTGGGGACACATTCAAAATAAAAATTCATTTAAATCATTTGTGAAAAAGTTGACTTTCCTCCATAATACAACCTTTGAATAAAAAAAGGGGTTTTTAAATGCATTTTTCACCAGTCCAGTTGTTCTGATTTTATTATTATTCAAAATATCTAAGTTTCGACGAAAAATGTTTTGCCTTCCACACCTTGCTGAGAAAGGTTCTAAAATTGCTCGAAAAATGATCATCTTAATTCGACCTCCTAGACCCATTCAGAAAAAAACAACCCCGTTTGGAAAGGTGTTTGAAGGACCGATTTTAGCAATTCTCCAACAAAACCGGAAATGGATTTTATTTTTATGGCCAAAGAAGCTATTTTGTGTCATTGGTTCACCCATACAAGTATCTATACATGGTACATACATGGTATGTAAATATTCAAAAATGTGTAACTTTTAAGTAAAATTTCTAATCTATTTAGCGTCTTCCGCAAAGTTATGTTTTGATGAGAACTATTGAAAAAAATAGGTAAACGGAAAAAAGCCGTTTTTTTATTAACTTTTTTTTCCACAAAAACTGAAATTTTCCGATCTCGTCGAAATATTTTTTTCCAAAATTTTGAAACAAGACTTTCATTTTAAAAGGGTCAAATATACAATATAACGCCCTTTTGAAATGTTAGTATTTATTATTTTTTAATTTAATTTTTGAATATTGTTTAACAATGAAAATCAAACCATTAATTGCTGAGATACCGTCATTGGAAATTTGTGTATGTTTGGGTGAGACTTAGAAAACTTCAATTTTTTCTGTTTCTTTTCCTTTGGTCCGCTGTATCTCAGCAGCCAGAGGTCAAATCTTCAATTTCTCCTCGACAATTTTTTATGCAAATTTTCTGAACTAAAAAAAAACATTTTAAGAAATGGTCACTCATAGTCACAATTTTAAAAAATCGAAAAACTGCAAATATTTCGCCAAAATCATTTGATTGATTTGGTGGCTATATTTTGAAAACGGAGACCTTTATCAAAAAAATTTTAAAATAATTTTTTAAATTTTAAAAAATTTTTCGCATGAAATTTTTTTTTTCCATGAATCAGTATTTTTTCAAAAATCATAACTCAACGGAAGATTTTTAGACCAAACCTTCATTTTTTTGCCATTAAAACGTATAAATTAAACTCAAAAGTAAAAAAAATATATGATTTTTTGCATTTTCTTTCCGTGTACCTATTATTTTCTCAATAGTCCTCAACAGCATCTACAACTATGCTGAAGACACCAAATCGATCCGAAAATTCACCCAAAAGTTAAAAATGTTTGAATATTTACGTACCATTTTTGAATGGACAGCTGCCAAAATTGTATAGAGACTGTTGTGGGTTAACCAATGGCTCAAAATAGCTTCTTTGGACAAAGTTTGAGCCAAATCAAAAAATACTAAAAAAATTGTCGGAATCGCCCGATTTCATAGAGAATCGCGCATTTATGGATTGCGGTTTTCAGCCTGAAAAGCAAAAACCCTAACAAAATGAAAACATTCGTGAATGGATTTTATTATGAAAAGATATTTTTTTTGAATTAAAGAAGATTTTACTTTCTGAATGTTATTTGTTACAATCCATAACATCATTACTAACAATTTCTCTAAGTTATTGTTAGCTGAGTTTTGCCTTCCTCACTGAGGTAAGGCTATAATCCTGCTCTAAAATGAAATTTGTATAAAAATGTCGGAGATCCACCTTCATGTATACATACATATATAAATATATGACTCAGAATCGAAAACTGAACAAATGTCTGTGGTATGTGTGTGTGTGTATGTATGTATGTGAACAACAAACTAGCTCATGTTTCTCGGCACTGGCTGAACCGATTTGACCCAAACCTGTTGCATTCAACTTGATTTAGGGTCCCATAGATCGAGTTTCATACAGATTGAAGTTTCGATAAGTAATTCAAAAGTTATGTTTAAAAATGTGTTTTCACATATATCCGAATTTCACTTAAATGTATGTAAACTATGTCCGGGTCCATAATCCGATCCATCGTTGGTTAGGTTATCAAAAGACCTTTCCAACGAGCTTAAAACATAGAAGATTTGGCAACCCTGTCTCGGGATATGTACACTTAAGTGATATTGATGTACTTTTTGAATGCCGGATCTCACTTAAATGTATGTAAACTATGTCCGAATCTACCATCCGACCCATCGTAGGTTAGGTTATCAAAAAGCCTTTTCAACGAGTTCAAAACATTGAAGATCTGGCAACCCTGTCTCGAGAAATGTACACTTAAGTGATATTGATGTACTTTTTATTCCGGATCTAAAAAATAAATGAAATTTTTGTACAATTCCATCATATCAGCCATTGTTGGTAGTAAGTGAGGAAGGCTCCAACCACATAGGTGGATTAAGTTAGTTTTTTAGTTGGATATTACTTTATTTTTGATTATTTCAAGATTTTATTTTCTCTTAGAAATTGGTCTTAAAAATCAGGGGGAAAAATATTTTTCCAAAAACCTTCAAAATTCACATGAAAATAGAAGTCTAATCAACTGAAAACAATCTTAAATGCATTTATCAGCATTGATAATCATATTTAGCTTGTTTGGGCTTGTTTCAAAATGTGTTGATCATTTATGAAATTTCAATGTACAGCAACTGTGATTTTTAGAAAACTTACGATGGAAAAACAACTGGACAGGTGTATACTGCCCATGTTCGCATAAATGTTCCATATGCAAAAACAGCAAGGTGAGAAAAACGCATTTGAAGTTTGTCCCATACATAAGGTTACGTGTTAAGCGAAAAAACTGGATTTCCTCCTGATTTCTAGAACAAAGTACTGGATGTTATAGGCTCTTTCGAAAGAGCACACGATTTTGAATCAAACTGCATCAAAAACTCGAAATCGATGAAAATGCATATGGGACATTTATGCGATCAGGGGCAGTATAATGAATTTTAAAACGCTGTTTTCATTAAAATGTTGAAACCATGGCTCATAATTTCAATTTTTGATATTTTTTATCAGAGTCAGAGGGACATAAATTTTAAAAAATATGTGCAATGGCCTTACTTTAAAACTTACCCAAGAATATTGAGAGGAAAAAATATAAATGTAAAAAGAGAAACTCTAATTGAACACATTCAATTCATTTTAATTTATTGAAACTACATTTTACCGAGTTTATAGAGCAATTCCATTTGAAACTCAACCTAACAATATTAAATGAACAAATTCTTTTTTTTTTTCATGTTCTGCGACCCAATGTTGATCAAATTTGAATAGTTGATTGCCTTTTAAATAAAAAAGTTTTTTTAAAACAACATTTAATCACCGTCATTTTAGTCCCCATCTTGGATTTAAAAATTCAAAAAAAAACTTTAGATTATCCGATGTTTCGATTAGCCAAAATGAAATGTTTCCAATGCCTGCGAATAATCGAGTCTGGACGGTAATTTCAATTACTTACTTACATATTTATCATACTAGGTCCTCCTTGATGGCCAATTAAATACAGTGACCTACAAAAATGACAAAAATGACTGCGCAGGCTCAACTCGAGGAAAAGCATGAAGTTTTGGGTCCCCAGAATCACGTGCATTTTGAATTTTTCAAAAATAGTTTGTCTAGACCGAGTGGTTTATCTCCAAAGTTTGAATGGAGAATTAGGGCGGTTCGTCGCACTTATTCTTCAAACAAACTTTGGAGAAAAACCATCCGAGCATTGAAATGGTAACTGAAAAGTTGAACTTTTCAGCACTTGTGCGAATAGTAATACTTTTATTTTTTTTATTATTTGAACGATTTATTGACTGAGCTTCTATCGGATGGTGAAGTAAAACGTCGGTCCCGGTTTCTCCTGTCTCGTCAGAGGCGCTGGAGCAGAAATCCCACGTTAGAGGAAGGCCATGCCCCGGGGGGCGTAGTGCCAATAGTTTCGATTTATTGACAAAATACATTAATATTTGACTAAAAATAACACTCAAAGGGTGTTAACCTCGTTGGATAAATGTGCGACTCGTGCTGAAAAAAATCTTCTATTTGCAACTTGTTGCAAAAAATACTATTTTGCAATTCCACTGTGAAACTGTCAACTTTTCCTGTCCTTCTGGAGAAACGAAACGGCCTACTTTTCCCTACCAAAAATAACAGAATGGAAAATTAATACCTTTCAATAACAGTGCTGAAAAGTTCTACTTTTCAGCACTGAAATGGGTGCTGAAAAGTTGAACTTTTCAGCACTTGTTTCGAAAAGTAACATTTTTCAACATTGTTTTGTTTTGAACGATGAATTTATTAAACACATGAATGTTTGACATAAAATTCCATTAAATAAGCGTTTTCGGAATTGCAAAAAATGTTGTAAGCAACTCGTTGCAAAACTTGATTTTTTCAGCACTCGTCGTATTTATCCAACTCGGTAAACCTCGTTGGATAAATGTACAACTCGTGCTGAAAAAATCTTCTTTTTGAAACTTGTGGCATTAACTACTATTTCATACAAAATAGTAGTTTATGCAACAAGTTGCAAAAAGAGGATTTTTTCAGCACGAGTTGTACATTTATCCAGGTTCACCGAGTTGGATAAATACGAAGAGTGCTGAAAAAATCAAGTTTTGCAACGAGTTCCATACAACATTTTTTGCAATTCCAAAAAACACACAGTGAGTGAAATTTTATGTCAAATTTTCATGTAAGTGTTACTTTTCGAAACAAGTGCTGAAAAGTTCTGGAGTTTTTTTTTGAAAAGGTCCTATAAACAAATTTTTCATTTTTTGTTTTTTGAGTGTTTTTGAATTCCCCTGACTCAAGGCGGTTCTAAAAACAACCAAAAAGTAAAAATTTAAAATTTGGTTTATAGGTCCTTTTCAAAAAAAAACTCCAGAGTTCAACTTTTCAGCACCCATTTTAGTGCTGAAAAGTAGAACTTTTCAGCATTTATTTTGAAAAGTGTTGCTATTCGATTCTGTTATTTTTGGTACAGAAAAGAAGGCTATTTCGTCGTTCAAGAATGACAGGAAAAGTGAGTAGTTTCACGACGGAATTGCAAAAATGACTTTTTTGCTATTCCGCTGTGAAACTGTCAACTTTTTCTGTCCTTCTGGAGACACGAAACGGCCTACTTTTCCCTACCAAAAATAACTGAATGGAAAATTAATGCTTCTACTGTTCAGCACTGTAATGGGTGCTGAAAAATTGAGCTTTTCAACACTAGTATCAAAAAGTAACATTTTCAGCTATATAGAACAACGTTTCTGTGATGCGGTTTGCTCGGGTGCTGTAAAATATCTGCAATGATACTAAATTATATTGCACGCATTCCCGGAAACTACACGTGCCAAACCAGTCTCTAGGCGCGTCTTTCGGCGAATGCGTGCTGTCAAATCTCGCATTGCGCGTTTTGTTTTTGTTGATATTCTTCTTCGAAGCACTTGGCATTGTTGCCGGGTACGTTTTTTATTGCACTAAAATTCAGAAAATCTGTTGCCAGCGATGTCAATGGCACATTCTGAAATGCCGCGCGGCGTGTATCGTTGAAAGAAACGGACAATAACATCTGCCCAGACAAAAGACAAATAAATCAAACAATTATGAAGAATAACAATGAACTTTCGGATACTAATTAAGTAAGTTTTTTTTCATTTTATATAAATTGCCTATCTTTATTTACATTTTGATCTTTAGTTTCACTTTGTGTAAGTTTTAAGTAATCGTCATTATTTTGAATTTATCGTTAATAATTTTTCTCTTCTCTTTTTTTTAGTAATTTAGATATTCTGCAATGTTCCTTTTTGGATGCCATATCTTTGTACACTATTTACAAAACGTTCTATAATATTTTTTTGTATAACAAAAAGTATTTGATTTATGTGTTTCTTCCTCATCATCCGATTAACCTAATAGATTCTGTGTGTTCTTTAATTATTCCTATGATTTACTTTCTCTCATATTTACACTATAATTGGTACAAAATTGCACGTTCTGAGTGCGCCCCCTTCGTTTCTCGTCGACTTTAAGTTCCTTTTTTTCTTCTTCGACTCAAAAGGGTTCTACCTATCTCATAAGTTTACCGTTTTCGTTCGATTCCTTCTAGTTTGTTCGTATTTATTTGCTCTCCCTTACAGATATTTGTATAATTTCTTTTTGACACAGAGATTCAGTCACTTTGATTTTTTTTCTTTCTTGTTATTTCCGAGTTTACTGCGTGTTTGAAGTGTGCGAGTTTTTCCGAACCAAAAAAAAAAAAAAAAATGATGCACCACTCGAAGTTGACATTCAATCAATAATTGTTTAAAATTCGTGCGCGAGTCCCAATTGTCATCAGCTTTTCGTCGGAAAAATAAAATCTGTTCCCGTGCCAAAATGAAAAATGACCGCACTCGGTTTTTGGGGATGTTCCGGAGGGGAGGGGGGGAGGGGCCGTCAAAGTTTTCGCAATAAAAGTCCCCGGGAATATAACCGGCCGAAAATCTGCGTTTCTGTTTCATAATGTATCATAAAAATGTCAATGGAGAGGTGATTAATATCGAAACCGGGTGAAAAAGTAGAAAGGGGGATGGGGGTCTTTTTTATTTTCGTATCATGTGCTTGCGAACCTGTCGGAATGGCCACCGTATCTGGCCGCTGTGATGATTTTTGATGACCCTCCGGAGCTGGTCGGGAGTGGTCATTTTCGTGGAAGGTCAACGATTTTTCCACTCCCTGGAGGAAAAGGCTGGATGATGAAACGTATTTATTAAAGATAGACTGGTTCAACTTAATATTTTTTTGATTTATTTTTTAATTGACGGTATGTACACGTATCCTTCCTCCCCTGTTGCAATGATTCTGCGAAATGTGATCGATTCACAGAATCTACTTTGCGTTAAAAGCAAAGCAGTAGGGCTGGCCGCTGTCATTTTTGTTCTGTATGGTACTGTTGAAAAAGGTCGTATCAGCGTTCTCAATGACTACAATAATTATGGACGAAAATTTTACCGTTATGGTTATTTTTTCTTAGTTAAATTGTCGGTTAAAACAGAAATTTTCAAAACTTGTTGATTTAAATTTATTTGAGTCATTTTACAAATATTTTTTTTAATAAACTCCAAACAAAATTGGACCAGACCTCCAAATGCACTTTAATTTTTATCGCCCAACTGCAAACTCGTGGGTGCCATTATATTTTTTATATAAATATATTTTCACTCTGGTTAAAATGAAGCAGACCAGGTGCAAACCCATCGCCATGGGAGACAATTAAATGGAATCAGCCGCGGGGCTTATTTTTTTCTCTCCAGCGCAGATTCCCGGCCACACCCAGGACAATTGGTGATGATTTTTCAGTATAATTTTGCGTTAATTATTCTTTTTTCCCCAAAGGATGGGTAATTTTTATTTTCACGTTTTTTTTGTGTTTGAGGATGATGGCATGCTGTGAACACTTGATTACTGCTCCTCGTAAAATATGCATTTTATTGAAGGGTTAAAATTCTGCTGAATTTGTGCTGAACTTTCCGAGGAACTTCCAAGGCATGCAGATTTCTTGAAAATATGCTTTAAAAATTAATTTAATAAGCTTTCAAAAATTATAAAATCAACATGACGTTTTTAACTGTCTGAATCAAGTTTAACGTTCATAAGCCAGTAAATTTGGAAAACTGCTTTTCTCCCCACAAAGAATAAAAGCTCCCCCGACGAAGACGAAAGACGTGAAATCCTCTCGTCAACCATGACGACGAGTAATATTATTTATTTGATTTACTCCGAAATCGCCTCATTCATTGGACGACGTTGTAGATCCTACTCACTTTGGAATTCCCACCACCACCACCACATCGGTGGAAAGTGTCCTCTCCCAGGCAGGCTCTGGACCTCCCTGAATTGGATATGACAGGTTGATTGATGATGACGGAGATTGGCCACACTGCTAAGTTGGGTTAAGCCTTGGTTGACCATTCTCTCCTCCCCAACCCCCGCTTGTTGCGCGATTTGGGGAAAATTTCTCGGGAAATTTGGTTTGAATCTTAAATTTGAGGTTTTGGCACAGACAAACAGACGCGAATTTCTTTACAAATTTTAAAAATCGTGATTTAACGGTCAGCTTGAATTAATCAGAAACTCACCACTGCACATTTGAATTCACCACCGTTCGACTACACTCGTTTGACAGTTGCTTGAATCTGCTTTTCAACACTATTATTTTTATCCTAAAAAATCGCAAAATAAACAAATTAAACACCAATTACGTTCAACTTGTTGTGTCTCAAGCACGCCCCGGAGTATTGAACCGCCTCCCGTCGAAAATGTGTTTCCAATCGCTTTCGATTCCTTTCCGCCCACGACACTTGCCAAAGTGGACCACTTTTACGAAAGAACCCAGCCAGAACATCAACCGAATCGGTTTTGGAAAACTTTACTGTCTCGTTTTCTACACTCAGTTGTGTGAATTAACGTAAATTAAATATCAAAATTTCAAGTTATCAATTATTTTTCAAAGCTTTTTTTTATTTACTTCAAACAAATAGAAGTAATTATTGATTAATTTAAAATATTCATGGTGGGTTTTTGACCATTTAATCTTGTTAATCTTGTTCAATGCGTAACAAGAGATTTGTATCTGTTTGTCTGTGATTGTGATTCAACTGTCAACTCACCACGACTTTTGTCAATTCACCACAAATCATTTGTATTAGTTTGACAGTTGCAGTTGAAACTGTTCACACAAACATTGCACGCATTTTCAAAATCGCTCTAGTTCGTCACAACGAGAAAGAGTTTTGAGGCCAAAAATTGAATTTAGGAAAATTTTATTCATTTTACGGATGCTGAATTTTTGAGTAGGTTTGATTTCAATTGGTTTAATTTTGTTTTTTCATCCTTGATTTCAATGATTCCTCGAGAATTAAATTCTTAAAATTCACCTTTTTTAGTTTTGGCTGTTTTTAATAGATTCTATTTTACTTTTCTTTTTTTTTACCATCCTTTCTTGATTTTTTTCTTGATTAATTTAAGATTCTTTCTTGATTCTTTGTTAAATCTAAGTCATTTTTTTGTTGGATCTTTAGGCAGATGCAAATATTTTTCAAAATTTTTGTCCCTCGGCTCTGGCCGGGATCGAGATGAGCAAAAAAAATTATAAAATTTAAATCAATTCAGTTGTTTTGCAATCATTAATTTTCAAAAAAATAAAAATTTGGCGAAAACCAAAATGTTAACAAAGAAAAACTTAAACATCGACAATTTTCAAAAAAAATAAAAAGAATTTTAAATCAACTAAAACATGCTTAAAAAGATTTTAAATGCAGGGAAACGCCTTTGAAATTGATTTCAGCTGATTGTGGTTAAATTTCCATTGAAATTTTGATGTTTCTTGAAAAAAATATTTTTTTTTGCTCTCTGATTTTTCGGTTCAACTTTGAAGGGAGAGGGGACAAAAATTTTAAATAAAGTTTGTACCAGCCTTACTATTTTTCAACAAACATTTAAGAATTGATTTAAAAACAATCAAAAATAATTAATAAAGAAACAATCAAGCCCAAGTAACATTTTAGACTTAATCAAAGCTGTCACAACCGCTATAAAACCTATCAGCCAAACCAGCTTAAAACCCAATTAGTCGTAACAGCTTCCCCAGAACCTCGATAATCCTCTGTTAAAACCCAAAAGAACCTCCGCAAAAGGTTGTCACGGTCTATTTATTAAACCTACATAGGAGTTCAAGACTTTACAGCTGAATCCTTACAACCTCCTCAAAGCCTTAATACAAAATTTGTTAAAACCTAGTTAGGAGTTATGGAAAATTGACATTTCATACGTCTTCATACGTCTAATGCCAGACAGATTTTATTCTGACCAAAAATTAGTTTTTGTCTTGCCAAATGATAAAATGGAGATGGTTTGCAGAAATTGCTTGATTTCAGCTGCGGTTAAATAGAGCCAAAAAAAAATCAACTCGCTGAATCAAAAATCTGTTTTTTAACTAAAATTTTTAATTAAATTGTTTTTTGAAAAAAAAACACATTTTTGAACTTTGATGGTTTTATTAGTTATATCCATAATTCAGCATAAATGTTTGTTTTCATCAAATGCTAATCAAATTTATTCCTTTTTCAACTTTTTCTACCAAAATGGCGATCAATCAAACCACGCGTTTAGCGCCATTTTGTGCTATACAATTTGGCCGCGTTGAATGCTTTTAAGGAGCTTACGGTTTTAAGTTAGCTTTGTGCATCCCTTAAGGCAATTCACAGCTACAACACTCTAGGTTTTGAAGAAGCATGAGATAAAACCATTAGGCATGACATTGCCATCGAAGTTTCAGGACTGTCTTAAAACTTTCATAAAACCTTTTTGAAAGCCATTTGGTTTTTATTGCCATCAGGTTTTACGTCCGAGGTATAAAACCTTGTTAGAACCTTTAAATCAGCTCATGCTTATTGGTTGCTGTGAAAGCATAAAACTTATTAGCGATCAAGATGCTTCCATAAAATCTCAATAAAACTAGGTGGTGACTAGTTGGTTTAAAAAAAACTTGGGAGAAAGAATCAAGATAGAATCAAGAAAGAATCAAGAAAATATATGGAAAAAATCAAGAATGAATCAAGAAAAAACTAAGAAAAAAAATCAAGAAATAATCAATCAAGAAAAAATTTAGGAAGAATCAAGAAAGAATCAAGAAAGAATCAAGAAAGAATTAAGAAAGAATCAAGAAAGAATCGAGAAAGAATCAAAAAAGAATCAAGAAAGAATCAAGAAATAATCAAGAAAGAATCAAGAAAGAATCAAGAAAGAATCAAGAAAGAATCAAAAAGAATCAAGAAAGAATCAAGAAATAATCAAGAAAAAATCAAGAAAAAAACCAAGAACTAATAAAAAAAGAATCAAGAAAGAATCACAAAATAATCAAGAAAGAATCAAGAAAAAATCAAAAAAGAATCAAGAAAGAAACAAAAATGAATCAAGAAAGAATCAAGAAAGCATCAAGAAAGAATCAAAAAAGAATCAAGAATGAATCAAGAAAAAATCAAGAAAGAATCAAAAAAGAATCTAAAAAGAATAAAGAAAAAATCAAGAAAGAATCAAGGAATAATCAAAAAAGAATCAAGAAAGAATCTCGAAATAATCAAGAAAGAATCAAGAAAGAATCAAGAAAGAATCAAGAAAGAATCAAGAAAGAATCAAGAAAGAATCAAGAAAGAATCAATAATGAATCTAGAACGAATCAAGAAAGAATCAAGAAAAAAATAAGAAAAAATCAAGAAAGAATCAAGAAAGAATCAAGAAAGAATCAAGAAAGAATCAAGAAAGAATAAAAAAATCAAGAAAGAATAAAAAAATCAAGAAAGAATAAAAAAATCAAGAAAGAATCAAGAAAGAAACAAGAATGAATAAAAAAAATCATGAAAAAATCAAGAAAGAATAAAAAAAAGAGTCAAGAAAGAATGAAAAAAGAATTCAAAAATAATCAAGATAGAATCAACAAAATTCAAAAAAGAAACAAGAAAGCATACAAAAATTATTAAGAAATCAAGGCACACACAACTAAGAATTAAGCATGGACAACAATTTTGTATTTTTTTCGTTCATATTTTCATGATTATTTTTTAATCGTTCTTGTCTTCAACCTTTTTTTTCTGTTTTGGTTCATTTTTATTCTTTTTAATTTTTTTCTTGATATCTTCTTGATTTTTTCTTGATTCTTTTTATCGTTTATTCTTTATTTTTTCCTGATTCTTCCTTGATTTTTTTATTCTTTCTTGATTTTTTCTGGAATCATTCTCCAATATTTTTTTAAATTTTGATTTTTTTCAATATTGTTTTCATTCTAGCACATTTGTAATTTCATCTGTTTCTACAATATCGAGTGTAAGATCTTGAAAATCGATTGAACCAACAAAAAGAACCTCTCCTTTTCCCTTCAAACTCGACGTTCTACCATCAATCAACGTGTGGGCGTGCAAAACGGGACAGATTTTTGATCGAGGTGCTGGTGGTGGTGGTCAAACAACGCTTCCGAAAATGAACATGTGGGACACAAACCTGGCTCACACACAATGGGAAGAAATTGGACGACAGAATGAAAAATTATCTCCCAGTTATGGAAGATGGCGATTTTCTTGAGGGATTGCTGGGGGTTGTTGTGGGAACGGTCTACGGGGACGGGGGAGAAGGAAGGGAGTTTGGGCAAAAAGGTCAATAATGTACAGATAAATGCGAAATGTGGGGCATTTTATACAGGCAAAGAAAGAACGGGGATTTTTCAGCTATTTTTGGAAGGAAGAAGGGACCAATTGAGGTTGAACAATGACTCATAATGCGGTTATGATTTCTAGAAGGAAAGATAATGTTGAATGAACTGTAAAAATATGTTTCAACTTTCAAACAAGTAATGTTTAAGATGCAAGAACAAATTTGTTGATTTCGCTTTCTACTACACCTTAATAAATTGCTTGACTTTTTTCCCCCACCTGCGTGTGTCAACTTCCGGGGTGGTACATCATTAAAGTTTATTCTCCAACAGAAACTGAATTATAACTCTTCGCGTGAAAATCACTTCCAAGCTTCATTACGGTTGTAACACAGACAAACAGACGAAAATCTATTTGAAAATTATTTCTTTTCCATTTAAATGATCCACTTGAATTATTGAATATCCAACCACGGCAATTTTTAATTCACCACAAACCTTTTACTTGTGTTTGGCTGTTCATTGAATCTAATATTTGCTAAAATAAAAAGTTTCACGTCTATTTGTCTGTGGTTGAAAGCTAACCTTCAAACCACTTTCCGTAATCAACTGATTTTCCTTTCAGCTTGTTCGAAGAAATAAGCGCTTCTTGTCGTGAAGTTTGAACCATCGGAACTCATTGCGTCATTTTTTTTTTCGTTTAAATCAAAAATTAAACTTTATTTGCTCTTTCTCGGAAAAATATTTGAACCACAAATATTTTTCCGAGAAAGAGCAAATAAAGTTTAATTTTTGATTTAAACGAAAAAAAAAAATGACGCAATGAGTTCACCCTTTTCAGAAATCAGCTAGTTTGGTTGATTCGTGGATTTTGAAATTGCGAGAGTGTGCTGAACAGACTCGTCCACGTTGGGTTGTGTTTTACAAAAACAAAAAAAAAAAGATTTGGGACATAAAGTACATCTGCGTTGGCTTTTCTTTCCTCTTAGCCGTTGTAGTCTTGATTTGTTGATTTTTTATATATACACCAAAAAAAAGTGAACTTGATTAATATTTACAGCAACCTTAAGTTTGCTTCGGTAATTCATAGACTGGTTCAAGTTTAAGCCTGTTTTCCATTTGAAAAATTTTTCGGGAAAATTTTAATCAGTCTTGAACCACCTTCACCGAAAAAAAAACATAACTAAGTTACATTTTGTACAAAGATTTCAACGACATCCTTCGAAAGGAAATCAAACGTGCACTCAAAATTGAGCATCGATTTTCGACTTGGTTTTTTCTTCAATACTTCACAGCGTTCATATCACAAAATGATATAATTTGGTAAAAACACGTGTTTTTCCTCTTACTTTTCTTCTTCTTCTCATTGACGCTTAGACATCGAACATGGGAGAGAGACTTGCTTTGGAACGAAAAAAATATCTTGTCAAGTTCTTCCACCGTAATTTGTGAACAAGTAACAACGCGCGTCTAATTATTGTGTGAGAGTGAATGTGTGTGAGTGTGTGTGTATTAAAGTCTTGCCTCGTCCTCCGCCTGCTCCTCCCCGTCCTCCTCCTCCCGGTGGTGGCTGGCGGAACCTCACAGGGCCGTATCACCGACCCTGTGAGACTCCTATAGTCATACGGTCGACTCGCGCTTGACCATGAGGGGCGTATCGGCGGACACGTCCTCCTCGGCCAGACAGACCCGTGACCGCGGCTGCTGCTGTTGGTGCTGGTGCTGCTGCTGGTGGTGGTCAAGGAAGCTGGCCCCGGCACCGCCTCCCCGTGGCAGCGTCCCCGCCCCGCCGAGATGTTGCATGGCGATCGTGGAGGGTGGCGGTGGTGGAATCGTGTGTTGACTGCTCGTCACCGAGATGGCCGTCAAGTTGCGCACCCCCGCGATCGTCCCCCCGTACGAGGGCCAATGGTGCGGGGCCATCGAAACGCCCGGCCCTCCGAGGCTCAGCCCGGCCGCCGCTGGATGTCGCGGCAGGGTGCACGTGGACGAGGTGAACGCACTGGGACCGACGCCGTGAGCCATCGACACGTTGGTGACCACCTGGTTCTGGGGGCCGAGGCCCATTCCGCCGCCGTTTCGCAGCGTGCAATAGCCGAGGCTCGCGTGGTTGCCCCCGAGGGTCATGGTCGAGCCCATGAAGTTTTGCTGCTGGGCCTGGGACGCGACCGCCGAGGTCGTGGTCAGCAGCAGCCGGCTCGGGCTGCTCGTGTCGATGGTGGATATGTGCTGGCGGCGACGGATGTACTCCATCTAGGGTTGGGAGAGAAATGAACATTGGTTGTTATATAATATTTTTCGAATGTTTTTAAACGGTGAAGAAGATGATGGTGGTTATGATACACATGATCAATGTGACCAAGGAAACGGTCGAAAAAAAATCAATTATATTTTCACAGTTGCATTTTTGATTATGCAACAACACATTTTCTTTTGGGCCATTTGGACAGTTCAATTTATATAATTTTTCCACGAATTGACTAATCTTCGTATTTGTTGATTTAAAAAAAAAGTAAAAAAAAAAGTAGCAATAAAAATAATTTTGCATCATTAGTTTTTTTTCGATACTAAATGAGCATGTGAGTGTTCAAAATTTGTATCAAAAGAATCGATTTTCGGATCAATTTAGTGTCTTCGGCAAAGTTGTTCAAAAAAATAGGTACACGAAAAAAATTTTTGAGGTTTTTATTTCACTTTTTATCACTTAATTTTAAATTCGCAAAATACTTATCACTCAAATCTTCGAAATATTTAATTTGATTAAAGGACTAAAAAAAATCACCCCTTTGAGTTTTGGATGGTGCAAAATGCAACACCGGAGTAAAAAATAAATAAAAATATTTGATTCATAGAAAAACAAAACAAAAATTCTGACAAAATTTGCATTCGGAATTGACTTTAAACATTTAATGATTTATGCTACACTTTAAGTTTTATGGATATCAAGGGAAATTAGTGATTTCAGTCCATTCAAAAAATTAATCCAATGCTACAAATAATAGAATTAATGTAATTTAATTTTTCAAGTCAAATGCCATTTTTTTAACAAACAAATTGCTTTCTACATATTTCAAATTTTTTTTTTTTTAAAATAGATAAAATCCCTGAAGTCTGATCGATCTTCAATTTGCGGTTAAAAAAAATATAATTTGTTGAACGCCAAAAAGTGTCTTATTTGATTAAAAATACAAACAATAAATTAAACAGTGTTTTCTTAACATTTTTGAATAGATTGTGCTTCTTTTTTCTATGAAAATATAAATTTATACAGCATAAGTTCTCCGATCTTATCATTTTTTTTTGCTCCTCGGTTTTTTGAAAAAAAAAAAAAAATTTAAGGTTGGCCAATATCCAAGCCATTAGCCTTATTAAATTCTGCTCTGTGTTTTCAAAAACCCGCTCGTAGTTTGGCCAAATCAAAAATCCAAGTATGCAGAAGTTATCTACCAAAATGGTACATATGTGTACCTTGAAGGATTTTTAGTTTACCTCAAAAGTTCAATAAGTAGGATTGCCCTGCTAGAAATATCCCTTTTCCAAGAAAATGACGTCAAATCAACTTCTAAAGTAATACAAAGTAGTCTACTTCCGTTCTACCTAACGAATCTGCAATATGATTTTAGTAATTCTCTTTATACTTAATTTTCAAAGTACTTTATAAATCGATTTTGACTACGACATCGTGTTTATTGGAAAATTCTAGCCCAATTTGACCTATATAAGTCCATACTTAAGTTGAAAAATGGCAGTTCTGGAGCAATTCAAAGATTGCTCAAAAATGACCTACCATGCGTCTCCATCAAACAGAAGAATTAACACTAAAAATCAGTATATCTGCAGTTCTCAATATTTCTAGCATGTAGCAAGTGTTTTTGCTGCAAAACGATGCCACTAAATTATTTTATAGCATTCTACCCCATAAAGAATAAAAGATGGCTAATAAATGTTTAAAGAACAAACATGTGTTGTGTCTCAAAACATTAACATTGATAATATTTTGTTTTGAAATCAAACAATTTATTCAAAATAATGACACGTTTTTTCTTCCTCAATCAAAATTTCCACAAACATCAAATAAATATTGCTTACAACAGCATTTTTTCTGCTTTTTCGCAAATAAACTTTTCATTGCATTTCAACAATGCATCTGGAGCGCCGACTTTTGGGGGCATGGGATCTATATCGACTCGACCTCGACTCAGAATCAAATTCTGATCAAACTCGATTATCTCCGGACTGGCTAAACCGATTTGAACCATTTTGGCTTCAATCGATTCGTCTTGGGGTCCCATAAGATCCTTATTTAATATTATGAAGTTTAGAAAAGCACTTCAAAAGTTATGCTGAAAACGATTTTGGCTTAAGTTCAGAAATTGTAAGGATACATATTTTCGAAAATTTGCATAGAACATTCTTTGGAGCACTGAGGTTATGGAGACTTGTTTGGAGAAACCAATGATGCAGCATGGTTTTTTTCAACCTAAGGAAACAATTGACAAACTTTCATTTAAATAAAAACTAAAACGATAATCTAAAACAGATTTTTTTTTAAATTCTTTTACACTTTTAACAAATTTAAAATTTCAGAACGATCGATCGAAAAAAAAAACGTGAAGCTGTAATTTTTTGTTATTAACTTATTCACATTATGAATGGGGTTAGTGAATTTTCACGATTTCGCGGACAGCGTGTAATCCCGTGAAATTTATCAATTTTCATAAATCAATTCATTGAAACAACAGAATTATACATATGGATCGATAAAGACCTTTTTTGCAATTCCGTCGTGAAACTACTTACTTTTCCTGTCATTCTTGAACGATGAAATAGCCTACTTTTCTGTACCAAAAATAACAGAATCGAATAGCAACACTTTTCAAAATAAATGCTGAAAAGTTCTACATTTCAACACTCAAATGGGTGCTGAAAAGTTTAACTTTTCAGCACTTGTTTCGAAACGTAACACTTTTCCAATTTTTTTTGATTAAAACGATTTATTGACAAAATACATGAAAATTTGACATAAATTTTCACTCAGTGCGTGCTTTTTGGAATTGCAAAAAATGTTGTATGAAACTCGTTGCAAAACTTGATTTTTTCAGCACTCTTCGTATTTATCCAACTCGGTGAACCTCGTTGGATAAATGTACGACTCGTGCTGAAAAAATCCTCTTTTTGCAACTTGTTGCATAAACTACTACTCAGTAAATTTTTATTAATTTTCATAAGAAGAATTTTAAGCAAAACAAACATTAACATAAAATTGTGATAGTATTTACTGAGAAGTAAATACTGCGAATAGTTTTTCAATCAAAAAAGACTTTTTAAATCATGTTCACAAAAATCATAAAAGTAAACAAAAATATCAAATCATCAATCATTTGATTCCAGTTATTCTCATACCATTTTTTTTACAAATTTTGACTTTTTGAACCAAATTTGTTACAATTGACTAAACAAGTATACTTTGATAAATTTTTAATGATTACACAGGTATTGTTAAGTTGAATGGATTTATTTTTAGAAATCAATTAAAAGCAGAGATTTAGGCAAAAAAAACATTCAGTATAAACAGTATCTTCCTAAAGACCGTAGGAGCAAGCAATCAGAAAATAAAAAGATGAGATTCAATTCAATTAAAGGAGAGAAAAATATTGAGAAATAGATTGCTATCAGTTTTTCTTTAACAAAATTATATGAGCAATTCTCTACGAAATCGGTCTTTTTTCTTCAATTTTAATTTTTGTATTTTTTAATCCGACTGAAACTTTTTTGGTGCCTTCGGTATGCCCAAAGAAGCCATTTTGCATCATTAGTTTGTCCATATAATTTTCCATACAAATTTGGCAGCTGTCCATACAAAAATGATGTATGAAAATTCAAAAATCTGTATCTTTTGAAGGAATTTTTTGATCGATTTGGTGTCTTCGGCAAAATTGTAGGTATGGATACGGACTACACTGGAAAAAAATGATACACGGTAAAAAAAATTTGGTGATTTTTTTATTTAACTTTTTATCACTAAAATTTGATTTGCAAAAAAAAACTATTTTTATTTTTTTAATTTTTTGATATGTTTTAGAGGACATAAAATGCCAACTTTTCAGAAATTTCCAGGTTGTGCAAAAAATCATTGACCTAGTTATGAATTTTTTAATCAATACTGATTTTTTCAAAAAATCGAAAAATTGGTCGCAAATTTTTTTCAACTTCATATTTCGATGTAAAATCAAATTTGCATTCAAAAAGTACTTTAGTAAAGTTTTGATAAAGTGCACCGTTTTCAAGTTTAATCCATATTTAGGTGAATTTTTTGAAAATAGTTGCAGTTTTTAATTTTTTTTAAATTAGTGCACATTTTGGAAAAAATATTTTTGAAAAGCTGAGAAAATTCTCTATATTTTGCTTCATCGGACTTTGTTGATACGACCTTTAGTTGCTGAGATATTGCAATGCAAAGGTTTAAAAACAGGAAAATTGATGTTTTCTAAGTCTCACCCAACAGCCCACCATTTTTTAATGTCGATATCTCAGTAACTTATGGTCTGATTTTCAATGTTAATATATGAAACATTTGTGAAATTTTCCGATCTTTTCGAAAACATTATTTTCAAAATTTTCAAATCAAGACTAACATTTCAAAAAGGCCAAACGTTCAATATTACGACCTTTTAAAATGTTAGTCTTGATTTGAAAATTTTGAAAATAATGTTTTCGAAAAGATCGGAAAATTTCACAAATGTTTCATATATTGACATTGAAAATCAGACCATAAGTTACTGAGATATCGACATTAAAAAATGGTGGGCTGTTGGGTGAGACTTAGAAAACATCAATTTTCCTGTTTTTAAACCTTTGCATTGCAATATCTCAGCAACTAAAGGTCGTATCAACAAAGTCCGATGAAGCAAAATATAGAGAATTTTCTCAGCTTTTCAAAAATATTTTTTCCAAAATGTGCACTAATTTAAAAAAAATGAAAAACTGCGACTATTTTCAAAAAAGTCACCTAAATATGGATTTAACTTGAAAACGGTGCACTTTATCAAAACTTTACTAAAGTACTTTTTGATTGAATATTTGATTTTACATCGAAATATGAAGTTGAAAAAAATTTGCGACCAATATTTCGATTTTTTGAAAAAAAAAGTATTGATTCAAAAATTCATAACTCGGTCAATGATTTTTTGCACAACCTGGAAATTTCTGAAAAGTTGGCATTTTATGTCCTTTAAAACATATAAAAAAATAAAAAAAATTAAAAATAGTGTTTTTTTGCAAATCAAGTTTTAGTGATAAAAAGTTAAATAAAAAAATCACCAATTTTTTTTACCGTGTATCATTTTTTTCCAGTGTAGTCCGTATCCATACCTACAACTTTGCCGAAGACACAAGTCGATCAAAAATTCCTTCAAAATATAGATTTTGAATTTTCATACATCATTTTTGTATGGACAGCTGCCAAATTTGTATGGAAAATTATATGGACAAACTAATGATGCAAAATGGCTTCTTTGGGCATACCGAAGGCACCAAAAAAGTTTCAGTCGGATTAAAAAATATAAAAAAAAATCGAATGACCTAAATCCTAGAGAACTGCTCATATTATTTCATTCTAAACGTATAATTCAAAAATAAATTAAAAGATATTCAAGATTTGTTTTATTCAAAATAAAATATATAGCATTTTAATCTTAAAAATCATCATCAATTATAAAAAAAAAAATTTTTGTTGGGTTTTGAAATAAGTTTTCAAGATTTCGCTACAGATTAAATAATTTTTTCCTATTGATTTTAAATTAAGTTTTTGAAAAATGAGATGAAAATTACAGAAATATTTTCAACTGGGCAAAATGTCGCAGGAAATTAAAATTCTTCTTTGATAAGAAATTCAATAAATCAGCGAAAACTTAAAAATTGCATGCCATATATTTTACTTTTTTGAAATCTAGCTAAAGTTTGTTACACGTTCAAATTAAATGAAGATTTTTTTTAATTTATTGAAAAAATAATATGTAATGAAGCAAAGAAAGTAGTTTCGGTGATTTCACGCGCCGCAAAATTTCCGTGAAATTTGGTGTTTTGAAGATAAGGTTCCCTTGAAATTTGCAATTTGTCAGCGTGAAAAATAACTAAGCCTTATTATGAAGTTTATTGATAGTAGCAATATTTCAACAATTTATATTTAGTTTAGTTGTAGTACACAAAGAAAATAATTAAAAAAAAGCTCAAATGTGCTTACTTTAATCTCAGAATAAACTGCGTGTTTAGTTTTTGAACTATCTAGAAACAATTCTCTAGCAAAAACTAATTAAAATACCCAAACCAAACTGAATTTTGGCTAGCAGTTGAGATGTGGCTTTAGATTGGAAACACTAGGATTGTGAAAGCTGGTTTGGAATATGATTAATTTACAAGCTCTTATTCAAGTTTGAATTGAAATTTATCATGTGGGGAAATTCTCATCGTTTAAGCAGATTGAAGATTCGGTCCTGTTTCAATCTGAATCGCATAAATTTTACTGCTTCATAAAATAAATTAACATATTTAACTTTCGAGAAAAACTTCCTAGGTGCTCGGTGGTATCACATGATATTCCCCTAATTCAATAGAAAAAAAGAGTCTGAAATGTGTTCTACGGGAAAATAACAGCTCGACTCACCTGATCGTCCGAGTCGATCGTGTCCGGAATCACGTCCGGGTTCTTCTCGTCGCTCTCGTTGCCGTCGTACTCCTTGCTGGCGACGCTCTTGTCGCTCGGACCCGGCGACGACGTCCGCACGGTGGTGCTCTGGTGGTTGTGGTGGCCCGTTTCCTTGTTGCGCCGCCGGGTGGCCCCACCGCAGGGGAACTTGAACGCCAGCACGATGGCACACGACCCGATCAGGATGGCCGCCCCCAGACCGATCGCGATCGAGAGGGTCGGGGTGAGCGGCAGCGGCGATCGGGGACGTTCCGCTGGAGGAGGGAGGAAGAGAAAGGTCAGTTGAGTTGAAAAATTTGAAGCAACGAAAAATATGGTACGAACTTTTCTCCGAGTTCATCTGCTTCTCGGGCAGCCGGAGCGTGGCCGCCGACATCACGTACGGTTCGGATTTGCCCTTGGAGTTGAACGCGTACACCGACAGCTGGTAGACGGCGCTGGGGTGCAAATTGGGCACGGCAAACCGCGGGATGGGGGCCGTGTTGTTGAACCGCACCTCCTGCGTGTGGGTGTCCCGCAGCTCGAGGAAGAAGCTCTGCGCCAGCCCGCCGTTGAAGCCCTCGTAGCAGCGCACGTTCAGCGACGTCATCGACACGTTCGCCAGCGAGCAGTTGTGGACCTGGTCGGGGCGGCCTGGAAAACGAAAGTGCAAACAAAGAATTGAGGTTTGGTGGAAAAATCGACAATGGAAACAAACGGTCTTGGCCCAAACAACCGACTGTTTTACTCGGGGGTCAGGTGGCTTGTTTGCTTTGTCCCACGTGAAGCCAAAAGAAAAAAAGGTTTTCTAAAAGTTGCTGGGAGGGGTTTTTTTGCAGTTCAACAGGCTTATGGACGACAAACTCTCAATCAAACTGAGCTGGGTATACACGCAAAACCGCCAATGCGAATTTTATGAGCATTGGTACCAGAATCTTGAACATCGAATGATCATAAACGATCATGAGAATTCGATGCTCAAAGCGCGTTGACCATCCGATGTTCAACTTGTTTTTCTCTAAACTTGACAGTTGGTTTGATTGTGTGCGTGTCGCCGCCCGCAGCTTTTGGCTGTTTGCACTATTCACCACTGGCGGCGCCACTGTACATTGCTGCGGCTAGGCTAGTACTGCTTTTCACCACTAGGTGGCTTTTTTTTCCCCCCAGGACGCAAACCAAATATGTACGTAAAATATTAATTAAAACATTTTATTTTTATTGCTTCAACACGATAAATAAAACAAATCTAAGCATTGAATATTGAAATCACGCTCATTTAAGTTTTATTTGGTGTTCAAGCAATAAAAAAAATGTTTTGATTCATATTCCTCCTAAGAATATGAGATTAAAAAGCAAGCAGTATTTTGTTTTATTAATATCAAATTGTTATGTTAACTATTGATTTAAGTCTATTCTGCAGAGTGTGGTAGGATTTCTTAACTCTAAATTTTTGTGTCACCATTACGATCAAATTAGATAAACCGCCAGGCCAGGTCACCTCTTTACTTCCTCTGTTTCTCCTCCTTCTTGGCCGCGCTGCCATAACCGATCTGCTCCGTCCTTTTTCACGATATTCTTTTCCTCGGCGACAGCTTTCTTGCCGGCCTCGGACATCCTGACGGTCTTGGCCTCGTCGCGCTTCTTGGCAGCTTCGATCAGTCTTGTCCGTCTCCTTCTCGGATCCCAGTGAGTTGAGCGATTCACGCATCGAAGACAGTCGGGTCCGGCGGCAGATACGCTCCGACGGCGCAGGGCCAGCACTTTCATGTACTCGGTCGTGACGCAACGCTTCTTCTTGACCAGACGATGTCTCTTGCCTTGAAGCACCACCAGCGTGATAAGACGCTGGATTTTGGGCGTTTTGACTTAGCCTTCTTGCCGTCCTCCTCCGGCAGCGGGTACTTCACCACAAACTTGGCCAAGTTGTACAGCTTGCGGATGTTGGTCGCAGGCTTCGGTCCGAGACGGCGCGGCATGGTCGTATCCGTCAGTCCGCGAATCTTCTGACCCTCCCTCAGCATGTTCAACGCCAGCACCGGCAGGTTTGGTCAACGATGCAACAGCGGACCGACTTGCGCTTGTGATCACCGGTTTACCAGCCCACGAAGCCGAGTGGTTGTCACCCGGGCCAGCATTCGTTAGCCGAATTAGTCGTAGAGATTTTCGTCCTGCTTCGAGAGGAGTCGTCAACGTTGCAGCTGTGATCGGGTTGATCTGAAAGTAAATTATAATTTTAGTTCAGCGAGTAGTGAGTAAATGTTCAAGAATGGTCTGATCTTCAATTGGTTTTCCGAGGGTAAGTATTTGTGGGTTGAGTGCTTGGTGTGAATTGCTCGGGAATACTGCGTCAAGGGTAAGGTGCGAGGCAAAGTTCCCGGAAGTTGCCCAAGGGCGTTGTTTCCAAAGAATCACACGCTGCAGGGTTCACTTCACAAGTACATTCTCTACCACATGAACGCATCTGACGAACCTGCCGTGATGGCCAACGGGCGCTGGGAGATCAGTAAAGTCAAGTGTACCTTTTATGCTTGGATCGTTTGCCGCACGTGGACTACTCCCTAAAGCACAGCACCGAGTACTCGGAGGCTACTGTTTGTCCCCCTGCGGCCGATGGAGTTAGGTGGCACCTGGCTGCACCAGAAAAAAGCTCACCTGAAGCATTTCCACCGTAAAAACCGCAGCACGTCATCCTTCTTGGCTTTTTGCACCATTCGAACAACCCAACCCAACAACGGATCTGGCGTGACACCGTATAGTACACGAATTCGCCACAATTCAACGCCTCGTAGTGCAGCCAAATTCCCTCCAGCCGTTTCCACTGGTACGGTGCAGTTTGACTTCCAGCGCAACTCCCAGTGGACGTCGGAACAACGCCGGACAAGACGGAAGATTCGAGCGTACTTGCGTTGATGAGTTGTTTTGTAGCAAACTTCACTGGAACGAAAAATATCGCGTTATCCTGAAACCTGTAAACAAAGCAGACACTTATTTAAACAGTCGGGAATCGGTCAAACTTACCCCGGCCGGCTTTTGTGGGCCAGTTTTTGCTTCAAACTTGGTGTTATTTGCCGATAAAAACTATTTTGAACGCAAATTCACCGTGACTAAAAAAACCGCGCGTGAAAATATCAAAACAAACTGCAATTGTCAAGCGTTAACAAAAACAAGTCTTCGCTATTCGAAGGTTGCAAAAGAAGAAGTTCGCTGTTCAATGAAGCTTCGCATTGAAACACACGCACACTTTGATAATTGTTGTGATGGTGTTAGTGTAAATTTCTAAATCTGACCATTCGATGTACACAGTTGTGAACATCGGATGGGACAAGCCGTTTGAGCATTCAACGTTCACCGGATTTTCTTTGCGTGTACTACAAAATTGACTCCAAATTTCTCTATCAACAAAACCGATCCATCGCGATTTAAAATTCAATGTCCAGATTCTTTTAGATACAGATTCATTTCAGGGTCATTACCCAACATTTGTATGAAACTTAAAAAAAAAATTACGAAAATCGAACAAAATATGACGGAGCAAAGTTTTTTTGCGACCGCACGCACCGATTACTACGATTTTAGATACTCAAATTCATTTTTTTTTTTTAATAAAAAAAAAATTGATCTTTTCGTCAAAATATTTTTTCGCGTACATTACAATTTTGACTCAATACGGCGTATTTTTTATCAGCGAGAAAATATCCGAAAAACAAGATGTGTCAAAAATTGTTGTTTTCAGCACATTTTTTTTAGTCTGTCACAGACACCAAATCAGAAGATCAGAAAACCAGTTTTCAAGTTACATATTTTTGAATATTTTTAACGATGACATTATCGAGGCTCGATAACGAGAATTCAATCGTTATCGTTATTTTGATAATTCTACAGGCGATAATCTTAACGCCGGTAATGGACCATATCATGTTAAATATTCAATGCATTCACCAAGAAAAATTCTGGTGAATTTCAAAGTAAAATATGTACTCAAAATAAATTGTTCACAAAGTCCGTATTTTTTGAAAATATTTTATTTGGTTATGCAATATTGGTATCGAAGCGATTTTTTTATGCTTTATCACATTGATAACTTTGTTTAAGGAAAATACTAAAAGGTTCACAAATTACTTTATTTTCCGAAAGAACTAAAATTTTTATTATTTGCCATATGGGTATTAAACCAAGCGAAATTGTGTATGCTTTTCAGTTTTTTCTGCTATTTTTGTTAAATATAAACTTTTTCACAGAATACCGTATTTTTTAAAAATACTCGAATTGAACATTTTTTAATATGAAGCGAAATTCTGTTTGATTTTTTTTATTAGAGTTTTTTGTAAAATACTAAATTGTTTACAAAATACTGTATTTCATTGTTGGAATTCGAGCGAGAAGAAGGAAAGCATTTCTCGCTCGCGAACGAGGGAGAGAACTTGTAGTACTTTTCTCTTCTCGCTCGCGCTCGCATTTTCGTTCGCGTTCTCGCTCTCGCCGCGAGCGCTCGCGAGCGCCTCGTGCTAGCCGTTCGCCCCAAGCTAGCAATTTGTTTACCAGGCTTATGAATACGAACCAGGCGATGGTATAGAGGTGTAACTTCAATCGCTGTGTTGTTTTTTGTTCGTTTCTAACACGTTCAACTTCTCGCGAACGGGCAATTCTGGCTCGCGAGAAAGCCCGTTCGCGAGCGGAGGAGAGCACGGGCAATCGGTGAGTTTCTCTCGGCAGCTCGAGACTCGGGGCGAGAACTCGAGAGAGAGAAAATTTTCTCGCGAGAGCGCGATAATACCAACACTGCTGTATTTTATCTAAAGTCCTCAATTTTTACAAGTTTGCAATGTGGGTGTCGAACTACGCAAAATTTTGTATGATTGAATGTATGTTTGAAGCAAGTAAAATTTCACTTTGCTTTGAGTACTTTCGAAAAAATACGGTAATTTGTGAAAAATTTCGCATTTCAAAAAAAACTTTGCTAATTTTTTTTTAATTAAGGTATTTTCCAAAAATAACTCTAAAAATGTTAAGGCATACGAAATTTTGCTTCTTTTAAATATTTTGAAAATCAGAGTATTTATGAATAAAACGGTGATTTGTGAAATATTGTGTATTTAAAAAAAAGTTCAATAAATTAAAAAAAAATCATATTAAATTTCAATTCGTTTGTTATCCATATTGCAAATTTAAAAAAAAAATAAAAAAAAAATCCAAAAATACGGTATTATGTGATTTTTTTATACATTTAAAAAAACTCTGATAAATTCAAAAAGCTTACCGAATTGCAATTTGTTTGAAAAAAATAAAATTAAAAGCGTACATAATTTCGCTTCGTTTGATAGCCATGTTGAATATTTTGAAAACTAGAGTATTTTTGAAAACATTCGATGATTTGTAATTTTTTTTATATTTTTCAAAAAAAAAATTAATAAATTTAAAAAGTGTACTGTAATTCAATTCGTTTGTTATTCATGTTGCAAATTTAGAAAATTTTGATATTTTCCAAAAAAAATATATTTTGTGAATTTTTCTAGTATTTCTAAAAAAAAAAATCTAATAAGGGTAATTCTCCGCCAACTCACACAGCAGTTGCCCCAACCCCTCTTCGATTTGCGTTAAACTTTGTCCTAAGGAGTAACTTTTGTCCCTGATAACGAATCCGAGGTCCGTATTTTGATATCTCGTGACGGAGGGGCGGTACGACCCCTTCCATTTTTTAACATGCGAAAAAAGAGGTGTTTTTCGATAATTTGCAGCCTGAAACGGTGATGAGATAGAAATTTGGTGTCAAAGGGACTTTTATGTAAAATTAGACGCCCGATTTGATGGCGTACTCAGAATTCCGAATAAACGTATTTTTCATCGAAAAAAACACTAAAAAAGTTTTAAAAATTCTCCCATTTTCCGTTACTCGACTGTAAAAATTTTTGGAACATGTCATTTTATGGGAAATTTAATGTACTTTTCGAATCTCCATTGTCCCAGAAGGGTCATTTTTTCATTTAGAACAAAATTTTTCATTTTCAAATTTCGTGTTTTTTTCTAACTTTGCAGGGTTATTTTTAGAGTGTAACAATGTTCTACAAAATTGTAGAGCACACAATTACAAAAATTTTGATATATAGACATAAATGGTTTGCTAATTAACATCACGAGTTATCGCGATTTTACGAAAAAAAGTTTTGAAAAAGTTGGTCGTCATCGATCATGGCCGTACATGGTCACTCGCGACAGACACGGACGACGAAACAAAGAGAAACGCAAAAAGTAACTTTTTCAAAACGTTTTTTTCGTAAAATCGCGATAACTCATGATGTTTATAAGCAAACCCCTTATGTCTATGTATCAAAATTTTTGTAATTGTCTGCTCTACAACTTTGTAGAACATTGCTATACTCTAAAAAATAACCCTGCAAAGTTAGAAAAAACACGAAATTTGAAAATGAAAAATTTTGTTCTAAATGAAAAAATGACCCTTCTGGGAAAATGTAGATTCGAAAAGTACATTAAATTTACCATAAAATGCCATGTTTCAAAAATTTTTACAGTCAAGTAACGGAAATGGGAAAATTTTTAAAACTTTTTTAGTGTTTTTTTCGATGAAAAATACGTTTTTTTTTAAATTCTGACTACGCCATCAAATTGGGCGTCTAATTTTACAAAAAAGTCCCTTCGAAACCAAATTTCTATTTCATCACCGTTTCAGACTGCAAATCATTGAAAAACACCTCTTTTTTCGCATGTTCAAAAATGGAAGAGGTCATACCGCCCCTCCGTCACTAGATATCAAAAAACAGACCTTGGATTCGTGATCAGGGACAAAAGTTACCCCTTAGGACAAAATTTTACGCAAATCGAAGAGGGGTCGGGGCAACTTTTCCCGATTTCGTGTCAGTTGGTAGAGAATTACCCATAAATAAAAAAAAGCATACAAAATTTCAATTCATTTGATACCCACAATGCAATTTATACAAATTCAGGTATTTTCAAAAAAACAGTATTTTGTGAAAATTTTAGTATTTTACGAAAATACAGTCGACTTTCTGGCTGTCAATCTTCTCGATATCAATGTTGCTCTTGCTGTCAATAAATTTGGTTTGATTTTTTTGTTCCTTAATTTGATACCTCCCCCTCTCGACGGTCCCCTCAATATCGACAACGAGAGAGTCCACTGTACTTTAGTAACATGAAAAAATAAAAAAAAAAATTTGAAATTTGGCTATGTTTGATACCCATATTGCAAATTATGAAAATTTGAGTAATTTATATTTTGAACAATTTTGAGTTCATATTTATATGTACTTTGAAACTTACTAGATTTTCAAAAAATGTATACTCAGTGAAAACAATGAAAATTTCATATGATATGGTTGGATTAATCGATTTTAGAAATTAACGTTATCATCAGACGATAATAAAAACGACGATAATTTTATTGAATATTTGGTCATAGAAAGGGTACACAAAGAGTTTCTTTCAAATCAAAATAAACAAAATTTATATTTTCAAAGAAATCTGCTCATCTTTGGGAGAATTTCTTACCGCCATTCTGATCAAAATCTTGGATTACAAATTCGAAGATCACTTAAGAGATTTTTTGAGGTCAACTTTGGTCTCAACATCCTAAAACTAGAAAGTTTTTTTTTCGTCATTCGGTATAAATCGATTTTTCGAGGTTTTTTTTTTTCATTCATGAATAATCTCGAGTCTGGACTGTAACAAGAATTGCATAATTACTTTTGCTTTGAAATTTGGACAATGAGGTTTTATGTTTTGAAAACAAGTTTCAAATTATTTTTTTTATTTTGGGAAGAAGCATAATTTAAAATTATTAATTCTGCATTAAAAATATTTCAAGCAAATATGTTTACTTCCATTTCAAAAAGAAAACTATTAAACTCAGCACTGAACAGCTACCACCTGGAACCCAAGAGAAGCAAGTATCGAGATAACAGCGCTCAGCTGCTCTTTTGCCATGGAACCAACTTCTGACTCCTCTAGCAAACGACCTTCTCACCGGACAGCAAGTGCACTCATTTTGTGTCACAAACAACACGAAAGGGGGTATGAGACGAGGGACAAGAAATATGTGTCCCGAGCTCTGTCTTCATTTGTTCTAAGGATAAGCATTTGTTCATACATGGCCCACCCCACTACTTAGTTCCTTCTTTTCTGCTGGGTTTGCTCTCAGATGCATTCTCAACGCTTGTGTTTAACGACTACAAATGCAGTAGCACGGCATGCTTTGAGTGCACTGTTGACCTTGCAGTGAAATTCCCTGTACGTGACGGTTATTGTGGTTGAGGAAATTTTCCTTTAAATTTTACCCAAAATGAAATCTTTAAACTTTCCGTTTGAACTACTTCAAGAAGCATTACTAATTTGTTGTTGGCGTGTTTCCGGGCAGCTCGACGCAGGATGCCCACCCATAAGTGAGACGATTCCGCTTTGCCAAACCCAGTCCATTATTCTGGACCGCCTTGCTCAAGAAGTCGAAAGCAGGAGGGGAAGGTTTTCACCACCGTTGGAAAATGAAAAACTACTCCGAAATACAGCTGCCAATAGCACTTACCCTTTCCTTTTCAAGGGATATTTTTAGACGATTCAACCGTGGGTTGAGGAAAGTTTAATAGTAGTTTATGCAACAAGTTGCAAAAAGAGGATTTTTTCAGCACGAGTCGTACATACGAAGAGTGCTGAAAAAATCAAGTTTTGCAACGAGTTCCATACAACATTTTTTGCAATTTCAAAAAACACCCATTTTAAGTCGATTTTTTATGTTTTTTGTCAATAAATCGTTTAAATCATAAAAATGTTGAAAAGTGTTGCTTTTCGAAACAAGTGCTGAAAAGTTCAACTTTTCAGCACCCATTTCAGTGCTGAAAAGTAGAACTTTTCAGCATTTATTTTGAAAAGTGTTGCTATTCGATTCTGTTATTTTTGGTACTGAAAAGTAGGCTACTTCGTCGTTCAAGAATGACAGGAAAAGTAAGTAGTTTCACGACGGAATTGCAAAAAACTTTTTGTGATTGAAGTAAGTCAGTAGTCAGAATGAAAAAAAGTCAGAAGTGAAAATTTAGCGGTCAAAAGTCAGATGTCAGAAGTCAGAAATTAAAAAAAAAACAGAAATCAGAAGTCAGAAATTAGAAATCAGTAGTCAGAAGACATAAGACGGAAGTCAGAAGACAGATCTGACTTCTGACTCCACTCTCATCTAGACTACCAACGCAACAAGTAGAGTTTAATTTCCACCCCGAAACGTCGTCTCATCAGCTTCAAATTATTATTTTTGGTAAACATAAACGAGTCAGAAGTCAGAAATCAGAAGTCAGAAGTCAAAAGACTAAAAGCAGAAGACAGAAGACAGAAGACAGAAGACAGAAGACAGAAGACAGAATGCAAAAAAGGTGTCAGAAGTCAGAAGTCAGTAGACAGAAGTCAGATTCAAGATTCAAGCCAAAAGAATGAAGTCGCTCCACCCGACGGTCACCCTTCAAGTCCTAAGTAAAGTTCAACCTACTCCGTATGTGCAAACTGTGGCTTGTTTTCGTCCAGACCGGTTTAATTTTCACTCCGTACACAAACGTTCACAAATACGAACATATTGCGCCGGTGCTGCTGTTTGTGTGCACCAACTTTGCACGGCGAAAAAACAAACATCAAAACTTGGGTGAAAGCCCCCTCGTTCTCTCACCAACACACGTTCTGCCCTCCGAAATGAGATTTTTAGGAGTTTTTGGACCGTACTTTTCGCTCCGCCTCGGTGAATGGTTCAGGGGGGTTCTTAAAAACCTTTTAACCTGGAATCCACCCCGAGTTGCGGCCCCCAACTTTTTGCGGACCCCGGGGTACAAATCTTAAGAAATGAGCTGAACCGTTCTGGGTGGGGTTTTCCCTGGGCCCCAAAATGCGAGCAAACACAATGTTTTCGCAAACCGGTGCCAAACTTTGATGTTCATTGCCTGCCATGGGACGGCGTATTGTTTTAAGGTTCTGACTTTCTGGAGAAAGGAGGTGGTGGGGGGAGATTGGATGGACAGATTTGTGCCATTTTTGGGAGTAGTCGGCCCCGAAGCTTTCGGAACTGATTGTTTATCGGAGCGATAATCGCTTTGGGAGTTGTCGGTTGAAAAGTTTTGATTGTGAACTTCTTCTTTTCAAGTGAATGAAAACACCCAACAATCTTCTCGTTGATTTCTTGACCTTTCTTCAAACGACCACTGCATATGCAGTATCGAGGATGCCCCAAATTTATACCTACACCGTAACAAGGATAGAATTACCCACCGGTGACCGGCGACGATGACCATAAAACTGTTTATGCGTATTTCACCGGTCTTTTTTTATGCCCACCCCGAATGACGGATTTGGGTGCGTGAAGGTTAACCTTGTTTTCCAACTTGTCCCGTCGTATTCCTTCACTTTTACGGCACCGGTTGATGACCTTGGGAAAACATATGGTTTCTTGCGTCGTAAAGTTGGGTGGATTTTTGTTGCAGACTGTGTTTTTTAGGGTTACTTCTTAGGACGAACGTAGATTTAGTCATCATTTAGTTTTCCTGTTTTGGGTTTATGTCTTGGTCTGTCTCCAATCTTGAATCTTTAAACTTGCAACTTGAAACATGAAAATTGAAAATTGAAAATAGAAAATTAAAAATTGAAAATTGAAAATTGAAAATTGAAAATTGAAAATTGAAAATTGAAAATTGAAAATTGAAAATTGAAAATTGAAAATTGAAAATTGAAAATTGAAAATTGAAAATTGAAAATTGAAAATTGAAAATTGAAAATTGAAAATTGAAAATTGAAAATTGAAAATTGAAAATTGAAAATTGAAAATTGAAAATTGAAAATTGAATTCAAATTGAAAATTGAAAATTGAAAATTAAAAATTGAAAATTGAAAATTGAAAATTGAAAATTGAAAATTGAAAATTGAAAATTGAAAATTGAAAATTGAAAATTGAAAATTGAAAATTGAAAATTGAAAATTGAAAATTGAAAATTGAAAATTGAAAATTGAAAATTGAAAATTGAAAATTGAAAATTGAAAATTGAAAATTGAAAATTGAAAATTGAAAATTGAAAATTGAAAATTGAAAATTGAAAATTGAAAATTGAAAATTGAAAATTGAAAATTGAAAATTGAAAATTGAAAATTGAAAATTGAAAATTGAAAATTGAAAATTGAAAATTGAAAATTGAAAATTGAAAATTGAAAATTGAAAATTGAAAATTGAAAATTGAAAATTGAAAATTGAAAATTGAAAATTGAAAATTGAAAATTGAAAATTGAAAATTGAAAATTGAAAATTGAAAATTGAAAATTGAAAATTGAAAATTGAAAATTGAAAATTGAAAATTGAAAATTGAAAATTGAAAATTGAAAATTGAAAATTGAAAATTGAAAATTGAAAATTGAAAATTGAAAATTGAAAATTGAAAATTGAAAATTGAAAATTGAAAATTGAAAATTGAAAATTGAAAATTGAAAATTGAAAATTGAAAATTGAAAATTGAAAATTGAAAATTGAAAATTGAAAATTGAAAATTGAAAATTGAAAATTGAAAATTGAAAATTGAAAATTGAAAATTGAAAATTGAAAATTGAAAATTGAAAATTGAAAATTGAAAATTGAAAATTGAAAATTGAGAATTGAGAATTGAGAATTGAGAATTGAGAATTGAGAATTGAGAATTGAGAATTGAGAATTGAGAATGAAGAATTGAGAATTTAAAATTGTGGATTGAGAATCCAGAATTGAGAATTGAGAATCGTGACTTTAAATTTCAGACTTTTAGTTTAGTCCTCAGACTTCTCTAATCTGTCGTATTTTTTTAGTAACCATAAATATGATTTTTTCAACTGCTCACTTTTGCGCATCTTAAAAAAATTCTTGCTTAAAATACCAACAAAAACAGCAAAAGCTCTTTTTTCTTTGACTGTTTCAACTTGTACAAGGACCCCCACTCGAGCTCATTCCACTCACCAAAACTATACGGAAATAAAATACCAAACACAAAACCAATCTTGCTGTGCCTTTATGGGGCGCGGAAATGACGATTTTTGGGCCGGCCAGGCCGGAAGGCATAACTTTTACGGTGCAGTATACTATACTAATACTAAATACAGACACAAACAGAAGCATGTTATGGTGCAGTTTCGTTTTGTTTATGGTTTAACTGTCTCAGAAAAAAGAGGGTAATTAACGCGTTAAAAGGGTTGTTTCGGAACGGTTTATGACGAATTACTGCGAGATCTGGTGGCAGTAAATTGAGCAGTGAAAGAGTCTATGTTTTGAGAAAAAAAATCTTTAAAGCATCCTAAACCACAATTTGAACATTGACGTCACCTCGGTAACAGTTGTAAGTCATCGTCAACCCCGAGGGGAAAGCTTGTTGATTTTTTTGTCCATCGTAATAAACCTTCCACAAAGATTACAACAAAAAAAAACACAACCAGAATGCATCTATTCGATACCACAGCCATGCCAGGGTGCACCTGTTTCAATGTTCCTGGTTGCCATTTGTTAGTGCACCACCTGGAAATTCTCAGAACAACCAGGACTCTCTAAGGTGACGGTCCCTATCTTGGTCACATTCAAATATCCACTGTCATACAAAAAAAAAAACAAGTCAACAATAGTGACCTCCACCCTACAGCCATAGAGACGATGGCAATTTCCAGTTCACCATCGGTCTCTGATTCCCAGGTCCCTGGCTCATGGTCCAACGTTGGTTGGCATCACAAATATTCGCCCCAGCATAACTCTCACCATGTGAACATTTGCGGTCGTATCACGATGCTGCTCCGTTGTGCCGTAAATTTTGAACCCACTTTTTTTTTGTTGCTGTTGCAAGCTTTGAGAGATTATTTTTTGTCCTGAACAACTCACCACCGGCTACACCGGCTGGTGAAACAATCGAAAGGCCACTGCCACTGCCTGCACACGTCAGAGTGCCCGGAAAGGTTTTACTAATTCAAAGTGACTGCGCACACAATGTGACGACCAGTAGGGGTGCATTCAGGCGCAATTGCGAATGTCCCTCTTGTTTTGTAAGCGCGTTCTTGTTCCTGTCACATCGCTGCAGGAGTAATTTGTGTAGCGTTTGCATACTTGCAGGCGGCCGAAACTTTTCCCTACACAACATTCCAAGAAAAGCCAATTTCTCTGCGCTGTAAGCTCAGCAAAGTTTAATCCTTGCCGAGGTAGTGTGCTGGTAGCAAGTATTCCACCCAAACAACATAACCTTAAAAGTGCGTCGTAGGTAATAATGTCGTTTTGGAGGGAGGGGGAGTGCACTTTGGGTAACAACATTCTTTGAACTTGGGAAAGGAAAGTTGATTCAAGCCAGCAGGCGCAGCAACAGCTGTACCGTGAAATACAATTATGTGTGCAATTTGGGCACACACATAAAGCTTCGGGGGAAAAGCTGAGGCCACGAGGGGGTTTCAGCATGGTGTGTTTTCTTTGAAATCTTGTAAAAATTAAATTAATTTTTAAAATTCTAATTTCCTAGAGCCATCTGGTTGCAAACGCTTCGACAAAATGAATATAATCTCTTCAAAAATCAATAATTCAACAATTAAACGATAAATTTAAACGACAATCCGAAATTTACCTCGTCAACTTTGAATTCACCTTGGATTAACCATTGACAAATTTTCTCAAGAACGAGCAATTTTATGCAATTTGTTGGTATTTTTTGTTTGGATGAAATTTTGCGTGAATTGCGCCAAGATTGCGCAAAATTACCATTAAAAAAATACATTTTAGCTTTATTTTAGATTACAAAAATGCAATTCAACGATGGCAGTATTGCCATTTTTTTCTAAAAAATTATGATTTTTGAATATCCTGGATGAAAGTCGAAAAAAATATATCGACATAAATTTAAGGTGTTAAAATGGAATTGGAAATGGAAAAGTACTGTAAAAATTGTTTTCTCAACTTTAATAAAATCTTTTTCGACAAATTTTGGAAATCTTTTTCGACAAATTTCCAGCACTTCCGCATGAATTTTTACCAACAAATTTTAAGTTTTTTCGAGCCATAGCTTACATGATGCCATTTTTATCATGTGAAAAAATATTAAAAAAATAAAATTTATATAGACGGCCAGTTTGCGCAATTGAATTTTCAATTTAAAAATGGGTGATTGTTAAAAGTGTAATTATCTTTATTCTGAAAAGTTCAAATCCTGCAAATTCTTCGGTGACATCAAAGTGATGAGAAAATGAGTTTTCTAGTTACATATTTTTGAATATTATAAGAATCTTTTTGTATGGATGGTAACCAATATTGTATGGACGGTTCAATGACAAAAATGTCATACAAACTAAATTTCATCCAAGGTTTGAGAGAATCGATTAACTTATTCAAAAAAAATCCTGTGGTTTTTACACTTTTAAAGCTCTAATGAGTTGTGATTGACAGATTTGTGATCAAAAAAGTTAATTAATGTATGTTTGTTTGCCTTAGTTTTTTTTAATTTTAATACATTTTTATTTTTTTAGCTTTTTGACTATTTTTTAACTTTTTTTTTACTTTTTTTACTTTTTGACTTTTTTGACTTTTTGACATTTTTTGCCTTTATTTTCTTTTTTACTTTTCTGACTTTTTTGACTTTTTATTTACTTTTTAACTTTTTTGACTTTTTTTTAGCTTTTTTAGCTTTTTTGAATTTTTTTATTTTTTTTTTTTCCTTTTTTGGACTTTTTTTTACTTTTTGACTTTTATGACTTTTTTGGCTTTTTGGTCTTTTTTGCCCTT
The DNA here is from genome assembly GCF_015732765.1 of Culex quinquefasciatus. Classification (NCBI taxonomy): domain Eukaryota; kingdom Metazoa; phylum Arthropoda; class Insecta; order Diptera; family Culicidae; genus Culex; species Culex quinquefasciatus. Next base: position 8,871,416 of record NC_051861.1, read on the forward strand.
TTTTGCCTTTTTTGCCTTTTTTGAATTTTCTGACTTTTTGACTTTTTTTAATTTTTTGGACGTTTTTTGACTGTTTTGACCTTTTTTGATTTTTTTACCTTTTTTACTTTTTTGACTTTTTGACTTTTTTGCCTATTTTGACTTTTTTGCCTTTTTTGGCTATTATGACTTTTTTATTTTTTTTTTTGATTTTTTGGCTTTTTGACTTTTTTGACTTTTTTTTTTTACTTTTTTTACTTTTTTTACATTTTTGACTTTACTTTTTGGATTTTTTTTACTTTTTTGGAATTTTATGACTTTTTTAACTTATTTTACTTTTATGACTTTTTTTTTTACTTTTTTGACTTTTTTACTTTTTGACTTTTTTACTTTTTTGACTTTTTCACTTTTTTGACTTTTTTACTTTTTTGACTTTTTTACTTTTTTGACTTTTTACTTTTTTGACTTTTTTGACTTTTTTTTTTACTTTTTTGAATTTTTGACTTTTTTTTAACTTTTTTGTCTTTTACTTTTTTGCCTTTTTTGAATTTTCTGACTTTTTGACTTTTTTTTTAAATTTTTTGGACGTTTTTTGACTGTTTTAACCTTTTTGGCTTTTTTAACTTTTTTACTTTTTTGACTTTTTGACTTTTTTGCCTATTTTGACTTTTTTGCCTTTTTTGACTATTATGACTTTTTTATTATTTTTTTTCGGATTTTTTGGCTTTTTGACTTTTTTAACTTTTTTTTTACTTTTTTGACTTTTTTTACATTTTTGACTTTTTTACCTTTTTTTTACTTTATTTGACTTTTTGACTTTTCTGACTTTTTTTACTTTTTCGAATTTTATGACTTATTTTACTTTTGACTTTTTCACTTTTTGACTTTTTACTTTTTGACTTTTTACTTTTTGACTTTTTACTTTTTGACTTTTTGACTTTTTTACTTTTTGAATTTTGACTTTTTTAACTTTTTGTCTTTTACTTTTTTGCCTTTTTGAATTTTCTGACTTTTGACTTTTTTAAATTTTTGGACGTTTTTGACTGTTTTGACCTTTTGGCTTTTTAACTATTTTACTTTTTGACTTTTTGACTTTTTTGCCTATTTTGACTTTTTTGCCTTTTTTGACTATTATGACTTTTTTATTATTTTTTTTCGGATTTTTTGGCTTTTTGACTTTTTTAACTTTTTTTTTACTTTTTTGACTTTTTTTACATTTTTGACTTTTTTTACCTTTTTTTTTACTTTATTTGACTTTTTTGACTTTTCTGACTTTTTTTTTTACTTTTTTCGAATTTTATGACTTATTTTACTTTTTTGACTTTTTTTTTACTTTTTTTACTTTTTTACTTTTTGACTTTTTTGACTTTTTGACTTTTTTGACTTTTTTGACTTTTTTGATTTTTTTTTTACTTTTTTGAATTTTTGACTTTTTTTTAACTTTTTTGTCTTTTACTTTTTTGACTATTTTTTACTTTGTTGACTTTTTGGACTTTTTTTTGACTTTTTTGACTTTTTTGACTTTTTTGACATTTTTGCCTTTTATGACTTGTTTGACTTATTTTACTTTTTTTTTAAATTTATTGACTTTTTTTAATTTTTGACTTTTTTTCTTTTTGACTTGATTTACTTTTTCTACTCTTTTTCCTTTTTTTACCTTTTTTAACTTTTTAACTTTTTCAACTTTTTTTACTTTTTTTATTTTTTTACTTTTTTGATTTTTTTTACTTTTTTTATTTTTTTTACTTTTTTTACTATTTTTTACTTTTTTACCTTTTTTTACTTTTTTACTTTTTTACTTTTTTACTTTTTTACTTTTTTACTTTTTTACTTTTTTACTTTTTTACTTTTTTTTTACTTTTTTACTTTTTTACTTTTTTACTTTTTTACTTTTTTACTTTTTTACTTTTTTACTTTTTTACTTTTTTACTTTTTTACTTTTTTACTTTTTTACTTTTTTACTTTTTTACTTTTTTACTTTTTACTTTTTTACTTTTTTACTTTTTTACTTTTTTTTTTACTTTTTTACTTTTTTGACTTTTTTACTTTTATGACATTTTTACCTTTTTTGACTTTTTTGATATTTTTTTACTTTTTTGACTCTTCTGACTTTTTTTACTTTTTTGACTTTTTTTTTAACTTTTTAGACTTTTTTTCTTTTATGACTTTTTTTACTTTTTCGATTTTTTTTTACTTTTTTGACTTTTTCGATTTTTTCGATTTTTTTTTAATTTTTTGACTTTTTGACTTTTTCTACTTTTTTGACTGTTTTGGTAGTTTTTACTTGTTTTTTCTTTTTTAAATTTTTTGACTTTTTTTCGCTTCTGTTGACTACTTTTGCGTATTCCAAAAAAATACATATTGTATAATCATATTGTTGACATTGACAGACCGGTGCGCTTTTTGAAAAAAAGTCTATTGAATTTTTTATTGAAAAAAAATCGTAGTTTTTTTACCTTAGGCCGTTGCAAATATTTTTCAAATTTTTTGTACTTTAAAACTTACTTATTTACTCATCTGATAAAAATAAACCCATTATTCGAGATTTCAACGGTCAATTGATGGGAAACTCACCATTTTGAATTCACCACAGCTTGTTTATACGCGTTTGACAGTTGTGTAAATTTATCATACATTTTGTAGGGTTCGTACGTTCGTTCGTACAACGAGACGGCTACAGTGAAGATTGTTCGATGTTTGTCTGTGACTGTAGTGTGAGTGCATTCTGTTCAAGCAACTGTCATAAAATTGGTTAAATTCAAAACTAGCCGTTAAATTGTTATAATAAGCACACCGTGAGCGGTTCTTCAACATGACAACAAACTCAAAAAAAAAAAAGCTGCAGCTGCAAAAAATAAACTCTCTTTCTCTGCTGAATTAACCAAAAAACGTGTACGTGCTCATGTATGCAAGGGGCGCGCGCGCGTTTTTGTGTGTGAATGTATTTGTATGCCTTTACATAAAACCCAGACAACTGTGAGAAATTCAATTTTGAACTTTTATCCAAAGCGTGCACTGGAAAAAATGTCGCCTCAATTTTTGAAGCGTTGATTTCGGGCTGATTTATTTAAATTTGAACATCTCAAAATGTTTTTTTTTTCAAACATTTTTTTTCAGTGTTGTCACACATTCAGATCTCTGCCACAGTAACTTCCAACTATGCCATTACAGGGAGGCAGCTTTTGTGTGTTTGTGTGCGTTCCCGTAATTGGACCTGGCTGGCAGTGCTTTTACGGCCCAAATTAGGTTAGCCATTTTGTAAACGAGCAGCACCAGAAGCTTGGCTGGTGGCGCTAATTTCGGAAATGGTAACAGACTCAGAGTACAATTTAACGGTCAATTTGAATGGTTTGGAAACTCATCACAGATGCTTCGAATTCACCACAGTGTTGACAACTAGATGGCTCTAATGAAAATTGATTTACAAAATTGACGTCCTTTTGTCTGTGATGTAAGTATTGAATTAGAAATTGAAGCAATTCAAGATGGTTTCCTGCAATACAATCTGTTTGCTCAGTCAGAGCTTGATTCAATTCGTTCAACCTTAAGGCCACCGTTACGTTCAACAGTGTTCCCAATCAACAAACACCAAACAACCGTAGTATCGCGTCCTCCAGGAATCGAGTTACCTTCCCAGTACTTCCCACATTGTGTATACGGAACTACTCCACTCGCATCGTAACGCAATTACCCGCAGCGTGTCTTGCCTCGGACCTTCACGTTCAATGCCGGCTAAGTGAATTTCACCTTTGCAAATGGCCGCCGACACCGTGGTTGCCAGCGCCACGACCGGATCACAAATTACACCGGACAGGCTTGGTTTACGCTTGCTCTCCACTCCCCGGCTGTTGATCCGTGGGAAGGGCAGTGATGTGAAATGCATGTCATCTGAAATTGTGTGAAGATAACCTTATTTCCGCAGTTTGGCAACACTGGCACAGATATTACTCCGCTGAAGCCCAACAATGGTCACTGTTGATAAGCCATCATCCGGCAAGGCACCTTTTCCCGGAGACCACATGCCATGGGCAATCAGACCCAATCCCCTTATCTGCGGTCAGCAGTGAATCCTTTGGCCGGGTAAAATCCGCAGAATGTCACCTCAACTTGCACGCAAGTGACAGTTGTGTGACAAAAGAGCAAAATTGATAAGGAAAAGTTGCACAACTGCGTTTTCGAACTGATTGGGAAACAAGTAAAAAGATGTTGCACAGGAGCTACAAAAATTGTTTTTTTTTCAAATTCCAACGCTACTTGCTCTTTATTAATCTTGTTCTTGAAATTTGATGTGAAGTCAACCAAAACTTGTTTCATCAAACAACACTCCGACTTTGAGTGTAGACATTACCGGCAGAGTCGCTCTAGAGTCCTACAAGCAAATGTCAGACACAGAGGAGTTGGTCTACGACTGATCAAGCCGAGAAGCGAGGTGTAGTAATTCAAAGGTGCAACCGAGTCAAAGGCTGACATTATTGCGAAACACATTGATGCCAGTGCAATCATGTTACGAGAGGGCGAACTTTGATGCAACAATTTAGTTTGCAATTTACCGAACAATATAGAGCACTTGAACTTTTACTGCAGGATGGTTTCACTCAGAGGGAAAGTTTCTTTTAGAAAAGCTTAGTTTCTCAAAAACTTCCAAATTTCACTGAAATTTCAAACATTATTTTCCTCGGAGCATCCTCCCGGCGATAGCTGTGAATAGTCACCATGTGTTCCAGTGATATTGTGAAAATTTCATCAGAACCATCCACACCGTAAAAAACTAAACCAAAAAACCAAAAAAAAAGCTTTGTGAAACCTACCTGCGGCGATGATGTGGAACACGCAGGCCTGCCGCTGCTTGCCGATCCGGTTCGTGGCCACGCAGAGCAGCGTGCCGTAGTCCAGTTCCGTCATCGGCGTGTACGAAACCACCGACGAGGTTCCTACTTTTTTTTTGAGTGAAAGGGAAAAATAAAAAAAAAAACAGAAGAGAAATGTTACCGTTTTTTTTTTGGATTGCAAGACTTGACGTGCATGTCAAAGCTGAGCTGGGGGGTTTTATTTTCGGTGGAAATTTTGAATATCATGCGTTTCCATGGATTCTATGCAATTTTCAGTTCACAGTTTTTCTTTGTTTAAAACCGTTTTCGAGTTATGGATATTAAAGAATGATTTAAAAAAATGATTAATTTAAGAAAGAAAATTACAAAAAATCAACATGAAAAAAAATAATACCTATTATTTTTCTAAGCGACAAAAAGACGGTGCAATGTACAAACAAATGTTAAACCTTTATCGCTCAGAGCTATAAACCTGTTTTAAAAATATTAAATTTGTTTGTCCAATATCGCTGGAAAAGCCAACAAACATTGAATCCAAGTAAAAATCTAAAATATAGAGTGGTGCACCAATGCTCCACCAGAAAGACTAGGATCTTTCAATCTTCGAGATTTCATAGCAAATATTTTTTTTATTTTTGGTATTTTTTTTTCAATCCAGCTGAAATTTTTGTAGTGCCTTCGGTATGCCCAAATAAGTCATTTTGCATCATTAGTTCGTTCATATAATTTTCCATTCAAATTTGGCAGCTGGCCATATCAAAATGATATATGAAAATGTAAAAAATCAGTATCTTTTGAAGGAAATTTTTGATCGATTTGGTGTCTTCGGCAAAGTTGTAGGTATGGATAAGGGCTAGACTGAATAAAAATTATACACGGTAATATTTTTTGTTGTTTTTAATTTAACTTTTTGTTATTGAACTTGATTTGAAAAAAAAAACACTCTTTTTAATTTTTTTAATTACTGATACGTTTTAGAAGACATCAATTGCCAACTTTTCAGAAATTTCGAATTGACAATCAAAAAATATTTTAGTGAAACTTTGATAATGTGCACCGTTTTCAAATTATAGCCATTTCCAGGAAACTTTGTTGAAAATATTCACAGTTATTATTTTTTTAAATTAGTGCCCATGTTTGCCCTCTTGAAAAAAAAAAAAAATTAGAAATTGAGAAAATTCTCTATATTTTGCTTTCTTGAACTTTGTCGATGCGACCCTTAGTTGCTGAGATATAGATATTGGCATGCATAGGTTTAAAACAGGAATATTAATGTTCTAATTCTCACCCAAACATCCCACCATTTTCTAATGTCGATATCTCAGCAACTAATGGTCCGTTTTTCAATGTTAAAATATGAATCATTCATAAATTTTTGTGATCTCTTCGAAAACAATATTTTTATTTTTTTTTAAATAAAGACTAACATTTCAAAAGGGTCAAACAAACAATATTACGCCCTTTTGAAATGTTAGTCTTGATTTAAAAAAATGAAAATATTTTTTTCATTCTTAATCGGATCATTAGTTGCTGAGATATCGACCTTTTTAGTTTTTCAACAATATTTTTTTCAAGACTAGGCAAACATGAGCACTAACATTAAAAAAAATTACCTTAAAAATTGCTATTAATTGAAAAGTGGGCACTTTATCATAATTATACCAAAGTATTTGTTGATTGAAAATTCAATTAGACATCAAAAAATAAAGCTGAAAATATTTATAGATCGATATTTCGTTTTTTTGAAAAAATCAGTACTTATTCAAAAATTCATACTCGGTCAAAAATTTTTTGCACGTTCAAGAAAATTTCTGAATACACTTAACCCCCGGTGGTTGGTCACTTTTTCGTTTGACACTTTTTAAGTTTGTACCCCGTTGGTTGATCAAAGCCAAACTAAAAAGTGACGAACTGTCACTTTTTACACGGCGCTCACGGACACTATCAAAACAAACGTTTGATAGTGTGTGTGAACTCCGTGTAAAAGGGGTGTCAAACTAAAAAGTGACCCCGTTCCACAGTGGGCGAAATGGAACCCAAAATCGGACTTAATTGAACGCGGCTGATTCCCTGGTAAGAAAAATAGTGTTTCTTGTGTGAAAAATCCGGGCAATCGATTGGTGATGATTTCATCCACAGCACGAAACGGCAAAGGGTCCATTTTGCCCAAATACCCCATTTTTTAACATTTTTTTTTTTTTGAAAATCGGTCTGTATTTAGAGCGGAGGCTTAATGCGGCCATCCAAAATGCTCTTAACTTATATGAAAATAACCCAGGAATCCAGTAAAAATAGCCACTTGCTCCGCAAAAATCATCTATGGTCCATTTAACCCCAATTTCGCTATAAAAGCATTTTTGGCCGTTTTCAAATGTTAGGTCAGATTATAAAAATCTGAAAATATTTTTATCGTAAAGATCAGACAATTTTACATAAGAATGACGATTTGCACTTGATTGTTTGACACATTTATGTTGATATAGAAATTAAACTAAATAAAAAGATTGAAGAATCAGTTTTGGGCCAATTTTCTCAAACGCAGAATAAACTGCCATTTACATAATTTTTATATTGATCAACATAAATGTGTTAAACTATCAAGTTCAAATCGTCATTCTTATGTAAAATTGTCTGATCTTTACGATAAAAATATTTTCAGATTTTTAAAATCTGACCTAACATTTGAAAACGGCCAAAAATGCTTTTATAGCGAAATTGGGGTTAAATCGATCATAGATGATTTTTGCGGAGCAAGTGGTTATTTTTACTGGATTCCTAGGACATTTTCACATAAGTTAAGTGCATTTTGGATGGCCGCATAAAGCTTCCGCTCTAAATACCAGGGGTGCCAGGTTGCCAGATAAATCTGGCATTGCCAGATTTTTGAGTGCCAATTTGAAAAAAATAATTTTCTATTTCTTCCGCACATTGTTTTGTTGATGTATTTTGTATATTTTGTGAATCTAAAATGTATAAAGAGTGAAAATACACTGTTTTTGAACACAAAATTGCTTATTACTTTGAGAAAAGTGTCTTGCCAGATTTTTTCCAGATTTTTTGCCAGATTTTTTTCTGTTCAGACCTGGTAATCCTGCTAAATACAGACCGATTTTCAAGAAAAAATGTAAAAAATAAGGAATTGGGGCAAAATGGACTATTTGCCGTTTCGTGCGGTGGATGAAACCATCACCAATCGATTCCCCGGATTTTTTTACATAAGAAACACTATTTTTCATACCAGGGAATCAGTCCGATTTTGGGTTCCATTTCGCCCACTGTGCGTTCGTTTGACAACAATTAGTATCAAAACATCGGGGTTTGAGTGTAGTTGGCATTCGAAAACCACTTAAACATATCAGAAAATAAAAAAAAATAGTTTTTTTGCAAAGCAAGTTTTAGTGACAAAGAGTGAAATTCAAAATTATCAAAAAAATTGTACCGTGTAATCATTTTTTTCAGTGTAGTCCTTTTCCATACTTACAATTTTGCCGAAGACACCAAATGGATCAAAACATTCCTCCAAAAGATAAAGATTTTTGAATTGACATATATTTTTTTTTGTATTTACAGCTGCCAAATTTGTATGGAAAATTATATGAACAAACTAATGATGCAAAATGGCTTCTTCGGGCATAACAAAAGCACCAAAAAAATTTTAGTCCGATTAAAAAAAACGATTTACGGAGATCTCAGATAATTGCTCTTATGATTAAAAAAAAATCACCAAATTAAGTTAATTTTGTAGCAATCTACAACAAACACCACAAAAAATTATAAATTTAGTTTTGGTTATTCTTCTATTTCAAAGAAAATAACCATGTAGGGCACAGAAAACCTCATTTATTTTTTTCAATTGCCTAATGAACCTAAAATTAAATCTGGCAAAGATTTGATTTTAGTTTCATTAGGGAAATAATAAGTATTGTTTTATTTCATTATTGTTTATTTGTTGAAGACGTATAATGCTTAAAAAAAAGATTCTCAAAAAAATATTGCTACTTTAACCATTGGCGTATTTTCAAAAAAAAAAAAAACATCGAAATAACATACCGTAAAACGGGGTGACTTTGATAGCCGGGGCGACTTTGATAGGTTTGGGATTTTTCCACAAAATGAAGAGTACAATTAAAAATGGTTTAGAACCATATTGACCGTGGTCGAGAAGTGTTCAAAGTACCACAAAAAAAACTTTTAATAAAATTTTGAAAAGTTTAAAAATTTAGTTAACTAAATCTTGATGAAAGTCATTTTTTTTTTTTTTTTTTTTAATTTATATTTATTCAAATTTCTTTTCCATGTACATTCATTCAGTTAAAATATTATTGAGTGTCCAATCACAAACGATGACTTTTCACCTCAATTTTAAATACTAGCAACTTTCATTTATTCATGAAATATTGTAGCTTTCGCTATTCAGTGATTTCAAATGTAGGAGGTCCTACATGTACAAAAGGGAAAAGGGATACCTTAAAACTAACTTATAAACTATATAAAGAGCGGATCAATGCAGCTGAAGACTGCAATGATTTTTGTCGAAATGCATCAATTATCTTATTGGACATAACATCCAAAGTGTCAACTTCGGCTAATTGATGAAGTTCACTGGTGCTGAACCAGGAGGAAGTTTCAGAATCATTTTCAGAATTTTGTTCTGAATCCTCTGAAGTTTTTCTTCCTGGTTAAGCAACAGCTTGTCCAGATCGGCACAGCATAAAGCATGGCAGGTCTGAAAATTTGTTTATAAATTAACAGTTTATTCTTGAGACAAAGTCTAGAATTCCTGTTTATAAGTGGATACAAACATTTAATATATTTGTTACATTTAACCTGGATACTTTCAATGTGATCCTTGTAAGTAAGGTTTTGTCAAAACCAAGTCCAAGATATTTCACTTGATCCTCCCACTTTAAATTTACCTCATTCATCTTTATAATGTGATGACTTTTGGTTTAAGAAAATCAGCCCTTGGTTTGTGAGGGAAAATAATAAGTTGAGTTTTGCAGCATTTGGAGTAATTTTCCATTCTTTCAAATAAGAATTGAAAATATCCAAGCTTTTTGTAATCTTCTTGTGATGACACGAAGGCTTCTGCCTTTGGCGGAGATGCTTGTGTCATCAGCAAAAGTGATTTCTGACATCCTGGGGCAAATCAGGCAAGTCAGAAGTAAAAATATTGTATAAAATTGGACCCAAAATGCTTCCTTGAGGGACGCCAGCACGTACAGGTAGTTGATCAGATTTGCTATTCTGATAACATACCTGCAGAGTACGATCCGTCAAATAATTTTGAATAATTTTCACGATATAAATCGGAAAATTAAACCTTTTCAATTTCGCAATCAAACCTTTATGCCAAACACTGTCAAATGCTTTTTCTATGTCTAGAAGAGCAGCGCCAGTAGAATAGCCCTCAGATTTGTTGCTTCGAATTAAATTTGAAACTCTCAACAACTGATGAGTAGTTGAATGCCCAAGGCGAAATCCAAACTGCTCATCAGCGAAAATTGAATTTTCATTAATGTGCGTCATCATTCTATTAAGAATTATTCTTTCGAATAATTTACTAATAGATGAAAGCAAACTAATGGGCCGATAGCTTGAGGCTTCAGCAGGATTTTATCCGGTTTCAAAATCGGAATTACTTTGGCATTTTTCCAACTACTGGGAAAATATGCCAAATCAAAACATTTGTTGAAAATTTTGACCAAGCAACTTAAAGTTGCTTCTGGTAATTTTTAATTAAAATGTAAAAATGCCATCCTCACCAGGGGCTTTCATATTTTTAAATTTTTGATAATAGATTTTATTTCATTCAGATCCGTATTAAAAACTTCATCTGATGAAAATTCTTGTTCAACAATATTCTGAAATTCTATTGAAATTTGATTTTCAATAGGACTCAAAACATTCAAGTTGAAATTATGAGCACTCTCAAACTGCTGAGCAAGTTTTTGAGCTTTTTCCCCATTAGTTAATAGAATATTATCACCATCTTTTAAAGAAGGGATGGGTTTTTGAGGTTTCTTAAGAACCTTTGAAAGTTTCCAAAAAGGTTTGGAATAAGGTTTAATTTGTTCGACATCTCTTGCGAACTTTTCATTTCGCAGGAGAGTGAATCTGTGGTCAATAACCTTTTGCAAATCTTTTTGAATTCGCTTCAGTGCAGGATCACGAGAACGTTGATACTGTCTTCGGCGAACATTTTTCAGACGAATCAGAAGCTGAAGATCGTCATCAATAATGGGAGAATCAAATTTGACTTGGACTTTAGGAATAGCAATATTCCTAGCATCCAAAATTGCATTAGTTAAAGATTCCAAGGCTGAATCAATATCAGCTTTGGTTTCTAAAACAAAATCATGATTTAAATTATTCTCAATATGATGCTGATACCTGTCCCAATTAGCTTTGTGGTAATTAAACACAGAACTATTGGGTCTGGTAACTGCTTCATGAGAAAGTGAAAAAGTTACTGGAAGATGATCAGAATCAAAATCAGCATGAGTCACTAAAGGACCACAATACTGACTTTGATTTGTCAAAACCAAATCAATTGTTGATGGATTTCTAACAGAAGAAAAGCAAGTTGGCCCATTCGGGTATAAAACCGAATAAAGACCAGAAGTGCAATCTCTGAACAGAATTTTACCATTGGAATTTACTTTTGAATTATTCCAAGATTGGTGTTTGGCATTAAAATCACCGATGATCAAAAATCGAGATCTATGCCGAGTAAGTTTATTCAAATCCCCTTTGAAATAATTTTTATTTTCCCCAGTGCATTGGAATGGCAAATATGCAGCTGCAATCATAATTTTCCCAAAAGAAGTTTCAAGTTCAATGCCCAAACTTTCAATAACTTTTAACTTAAAGTCACGTAACGTGCTATAAGTCATACTACGGTGGATAACTATTGCAACTCCACCGCCATTTCGATTCATTCGGTTATTAGTTATAACTTTATAATCTGGATCACTTTTCAAATAAGTGCCAGTTTTTAAAATGTTTCGGTTATAACAGCAACATGCACGTTATGAACTCGTAAAAGTTGAAAAATTCATTTTCTTTCGCTTTTAAAGAGCGAGCATTAAAATTCATAATATTGATGGAATTACTTAGATCCATGATTAAACTTCAGGGTAAGAACAACATCATTCGCAAATTTTAATCCAATCTGGATTGCTTCCATCATGGATGTAGCATTACTCATTGTTTGAATCAAACCAAACAGTGAGTTTTGCAAAAAGTCATTTTTCAAACGTAACATCGCCGAGATCAGAAGATCCCAAAGCGTTGCCAGCAGAAAATTTTCAAATGAGATTTGAGGTACCTGCCCAATTTCAGAAAGATTGGTAGAGGATTTAAAATTCGTGGATGAACCCGAAACGACGTTAGCATAAGAAATGCCATTGTTGTTACCTAACTTTTCCACGGTAGGGGTATTTCTAGAATTGTTCGAGTGAGACAGCACGAACGTTTGATTTAAAGATGCAGGTACAACCTGACTTTGAGAAAATTTCGGTTTGGATTTCGGCTGATGCTTAGCACGAGAATCCAAAACCTTTTTCTGATGGGGCAATCCCAGAAATTTGATTTGTGATTTCCACCACAATTTGCACATTTAAATTGGGTGACTTCTTTCACGGGACAATTGTCCTTGTCGAGAAGAATCCCCGCAAACCATGCATTTTGGAACCATGGCGCAATGATCAGTACCGTGACCGAATGCCTGGCAACGCCGGCACTGGGTCAGATTCTGGCCATTACCGCCATGTTTCTTAAAATGCTCCCACTTTACCCGTACATGGAACAAAAACTGAACTTTGTCCAAAAGTTTCAATTGTTGATTTCATTTCTGTTGAAATGAATCAGATAAAATTGTGAAGTCAAACCAAAGCGAGAAATATTCCCGTTTGATTTTTTCTTCATTGGTATTACTTGGGATGGGCAAAGCCAAGCAACACCTTAAGTCTTTTTGATCTCATCCACCGACAAGTCGTTGGAGAGACCTTTCAAGACCGCCTTGAATGGCCGAGCATTCTTGGTCTCATACGTGTAGAAATTGTGTTTGTGGTTTTCAAATAACCAACAAAAGTTTGGTGATCTTGTAAAGATTCCGTCAACAAGCGACATTCTCCTCTTCGACCAAGCTGGAACGAAACCTTCAAATTGCAAGTTTCCTTGCAATTCTTCAGTTGCGTTCGAAAGCTGGCCAAATCGGAGACGGAAGTCACTACAATTGGCGGAGCCTTTACTCGTTTCTCGACGGCAGAAGGCTCAGTACGAGGAGAAGGTTCCTTGTCATCAGTTTCGGATAAAACACCGAAACTGTTTGTCAATGGAATTGGAGGATTGACCTCACATTCAGAATCAGAATCAGACCTCAGAAGAGGCTGTTTTCTTTTTCTGTTTCCGTTAGCCGGTTTAGCGTTCAAACGCTTCACCGACGTAACGACCAAATCTTCAGAAGATTTGCGTTTACCTTTGTTTTGACGCATTTTGCAAGCAAAGTTCTCTTAAAAGATGGCTTCGTTTGTAAAATACAACAAAATTTCAGGTGGGGTTAGTCTTGAAAAGACTGTTTAGAATTTTGGAAAATAACTCAGGTAGTCTTTAAAAGACTGTGAATTTTGTTTTGAAATAACTCTGAGCTTAGGTAGTAAAAATACCGCAGCTCTAGTGTCCGTTCACCACGAAGGTTCGCAAGACACC